>NC_142339.1:46321369-46386369 GCF_054954075.1 Amborella trichopoda
AGATTGACCTTGTGAACCCTAATATTTTTTTGTTTGTTGCCCAAAAATTATCATCCATCTCTATTTCGTGAACTTCACCATGCTCCTCGCCTTCTGAACCATGTCTGAGTCCAACCCAATGGTTGCTCAAGATTAGGGATGTCAAGACGAGCCTTACTTCCTTAAGGCGCCTTAACATGATGTAGTGATAACCGATTCTGGTCTTCTTGGATTTTAGAAGCTCGAGTTTCAAAATAGTTCAAAATATGTACAAACACCTCGTGTGGTTGCGTATATATGTCATTATCCTCTTTCCCTCTTTGCAATGATCCCTAACAAAAGCAAATCTTTGGTGCCTTTTCTTTTTGTCCACAATATCCTTCATGGGAAGGCTCAACGTGTGAACTAAGCAGCCTGACCAAAAAATATGGGGATGACGTCTACGAATTATTGAACCAGCTCCCTTGCAATTCGATGCACTCTCAGTCATGACTTGAACGACATTATAAGGTCCAATATGGTCAATAGCCTTTAAGAGTATATCCGCAACATTCTGACTAGTATGCTCAATTTCGAAGCAATCATAGCCAATCACAAACATAGCCTTACCCTCTGATACAACCATTATGTTTATCAAGGAATGATTCTTCACATTACTTCATCCATCAGAATAAATAGAAACCCCATATGTTGGTAATTCATTTCTCAATGCACCTAGCTCACTGTCAATCCGGCTCCTCTCTTTATCTAGCAAACTTGTCCTCAATCTCTCATATTTAGGGGGCACATAATCCTCGGGAGCATTGTTTATTGCATATATCATTTCTTGAAACTGAGGACCCTTTACCACATTAAAAGAGATCCCATGACCATAAAAACATCAAGCGATTGCAGCATCGACATCCTCCCTCGCATGAGCATCAAAGATATGGGCTATACTACACCTAACCCTTTTATTTGAACTCAAAGCATTTTGGGTCAACCTGATCACTGCGATAATGAAGTGAATACAATTTGATCAAGCGACGTAATGCTTTCTTTTCGACTCAAACCAAACAAACCTTTAGCCTCAGACTCTTCTACCCTCAACGCATCTCATTCGTCTGTTGATATTTTTGGGCAAAGAATTATACCTTTAGTCTTCTTCCCCTGTGAAAGGCCTAATAAATGTGCACGCACACGTATGTACAATCCTGTGAAAGGGACATCTCGACAGTCAAAATTACATTTCCATTTCCTCCCCCCACTCCCAATTTCATATCACCACCTACTAGAGTGACATAATACCACAAAGGCGTTCAAGATGGTTCATCTACCTCTTCTTCTTCTATACCTGTATTATCCCCTCCAAAATATTGAATGACTTAATCATGTTCCATAATATTACAAAATGGGATACACTGCACAACAAGAGAATATTACTTTATTAATCTCATCTCTCAATTGTCAATACATCTTCCTTGCTCACGTCTGAATATTATCTCACTAAGCTGCTCTCTCTATCTTTCTATCTCTCTATCTCTCCCACACATCATTCCACTCTCTTTATATGCCTTTTCTTCTCTCCCTAAACTTAGTAGAAGATAGACTTGTATAAAAAGGTCAAGAACGTTCATAATTGCTTGCGCGCAACAAATCGTTAATAATTTTTTGTGCACAAAGTAAATGATATAAGTGAATAAAAGTGATGATAGTATATTTAATGTCAAAATGTTAGCCAAAGTAAAGAAACCCCCATATATAAGAGACAAGATAAGGAGAGATATAAATTGCACATGACAAAAGTGCAATCAATAACAAAGTAAAAGATATACAAAAAGATATATTTATATATAGAGAGAGAGAGAGAGAGAGAATGTACAGATGCATTAAAGATAAAGAGTAGAAGTGTTCGCCCCATGGGCACATAAGAAACAAGTATAACAACGACACCCTCCACCAACGACCACAATCATGAAAGCTCCAAGCGCCTCGATCCAAAGCCGCACGGACTGGCCAATCCCTCCCCGCCTGCCACCCTCCACCAAGGATCTCAAAAAACTAGATGAGCACCGCCAAGATACTTAATAAAACCGATTATGGTATGCCCAAAGGCTACCATATGCCACTCAAAGAAGAAAGAGGCATAAAAAAGAAATAGGGACGAGGCTGCCAGCATCTAAATGGGCTCGAGATCCTCCAAATTGAAATCAAGAGGTGGGAGAGGTTCATTTTGGTATGTTGCGAGCAGGGTACTTAGTTGGATGTTTGCATCCACTACCAGTTCATACTCTCGTGAGCTTGCATGGCATTCCGAACGTCCAGTAGCCCTCTCTCTGCTCTCCCAAAAATAGAACGTGAGGCATCTAGGGCGACTAACAATTTGGCCTGGCATTGTCGGAGGCCCTCGTTCTCTCTAAGAGTATCAGATAACATATCAGCAAAAGTAGGGAGGAGGTCAATAAAATATAGGGAGTCACGGGTTGCAGATTTCTCTACATCCTTTTTAGTGCGTGAGGCCTCACCCTGGATTTGCCATGCACAATTACCATCGCCTGGAATACCATAGCATGGGGAGGACCGTAACTGCGAACTGTATATTGGTGGAGGGTTTCACCACCTAGCATTAAAATCTCTTGAGGCCTATTTTTGAAAGATATAGGCGGGAAGTCTAAATTAGGTGCATTGTAAAATATTTCATGTTTAGGGGGGGGATGCCATGATGTTTGGGAGTTGGAGGTGGAGGGAGGGTTTCCATATATTCAGCCATATCGGGTTCATATGCTTCAAGATTATGGAGCGGTGCATTGGAAACTTTAGAAGAAGCATCACTCATTTCCCTATCCATTTTGTACCTACAAAATAACTAATTCTAATGATGGGTTGGAACTTCTAATATATAACATAAATATAGAAAAGAAGCACCATGATTCATTTGCCAATTATAAAAAATAGCAGGAAGTAGCAATTAAGTATTGATATTAAAAAAAGATGCAATACAATCAATACGTAAAGAAAATATAAAACAAATGAAATTATAGCATCATGAATAATTTGGCAAACATACAGCAGAGTTACTTACTACAAAACACTAATAATGGAGCTTCTAATATATAGAAAAAATATAGAAAAGAAGCACCATGTAGCAATTTTCATGTTTTCGAAATACCAAGATATAAGTGGAATCAGCAAATAAATTTTTACAATTGTAATGAAACACACCACCTTTGCCATTAAATATACCACAATTCCAATGAAAAGTGTTACATTTATGCAAAAAAATCATAGATCTAAGGAAAGGAAATTAAGAACATTAATAAAACTAAATACCAAAGGTAGCAAAGAGAATAAGAGAGTGGATAATGTACGGTACAGGCCTCAAATTGCATAGAGTAGGAGAGAGCAATGAGTACCCATTTATTGTCTCACATAAATCTAGGCTGACAATTACGTGTTTGTAAACTGAAGAGCTCATCATAAAACAAACACTAAAGAAATAACCCAACAACAATAACTAGTGCAGGACTATGGCCAATGACCATAGACCAAACAAGTACCTGTATACCGAGGACGAAGCTCCTCAAGGCCATCTTCAACAGCTTCAAAGTCACGAACAATAAGCTGGATAGTATCTTCAATTTTCGTAAGCTTGGCATTTACAATTTCAAGACTGAAGCAGACTAGGTCAAGAGGAACCTGAAGGGGCTCATAATCAAACCAAACGTGCAATATATCTTTCATAAGATGATGAAACCTCAAAGAGAAGACCTCCGTCTTCGAAAAAACTTCCTCAGCCTTGGAAATGAAAGGCATTTCCCCACAGGGAGGTGGGACGAGGATAATAGGGATAGAGGTTGTGCCATAAGAGTTTGAAGCCATCTTCTATGTCCTTTGAGAGAAGTGTTATAAGTCAAGCCATATGTCGGAACTCCGAATATATATGGTACTCTTCAATTTTTATTTTTAACCCGACACTTTAATTAATGAATTTGTGAATGTTGCAAAAAAAACATACAGAGTTCCAATGTAACAATTGCTAGATTGGGAGGGAGGAGTCCAAATCCAAACTCCAAAGGATGCGATGCATGCAATTTTGACTTGGAAATGAGTGAAGTCTAGAATTATCTGTAATAATCTTGTAATCTCCTCCAAGCATAAAAGTGAATAATATTGTATTTTTGTCCTAACATATAGGTCGTATGATATGAGAGGGAAAACCTCAGTAGAATGGTGTAGAAAGAGTCTAGGATTCTAGAAAGCTCTCAAGTAGTTTCTAACTTTATATATACATGTACTATGTTTTAGCACAACTACAAGTAGAGTAATGAAATTGAGTTCATGTGGTCTTTTTGTGGGAATAGTACAAATTCTATAAGTAAACCTTCTTCATCCTTATTATCTAACAGCTTGAGCTTCTTTGGATCTATTAGAGAGAGAAAATGAAAACACTCTTTGTTTTCAAATAGAGAGAGAGTACATATGGAGTTTCTAAGCTTTAGTTTTTTTAATGAAAATGGATGGGGTTGGAGCTTCTTTAATTTTCCAACTCCAAACCGTACAAATATGTTACACAAGCCTTATGGATTGTAGTCCAAAAAAATTACAAAATTTGGGTACATCCAAACTGGCACTAAGGGATAAATGAACCTCATGCACAATAAACATTGAAAAACTTCATAGAATCATATAGCATTTTCTACCTAGAAGAAAAAAATTACTAAGATTGCCCCAATGACAATGCCATGTCTCGACAATGTTTTATTTTAAAATTTTGTTTTATAAACTATTTCGAGGGGTATTGAATAATTGTTTTTAATATTTTATATAGGTGCGCCCCAATAAGAAGATGGCACAAGCCAAATTTCATATTCATACAATTTATATTAAAAATAAAAATAATATACTTGGAGATGTCTGATCAAGGGTCAAACGGAGAGTGAGTTACTTTATCAAAATTGGACGGCTAGATGGTAGGGGAAGGATAGAACTTCCATGTTGTAGGGAAAGTATACAAACCTTTCCCTACAAAGAATAGACACTACGAACCAGAATACTTGATATTTCTCACAGTAACCTATGTAAAAAAAGTTACCAATTAACCATATTAGTCCCCCATCGTCTAGTGTGATTATACCATGTGTAGAATAAATTGTTTTGTGAGCAGACCTCACACATAAAACATATGCTTTGGAGCGACTTTGGAGACTATGGGCAAGCGCCCAAGGTAGTGGGGAACAATAGGGATATTGGTTAAGTCAATAGAATATATACTTTGAAGCCATCCTCTAGGGAATACTAGATAGGACTTAGTCAACCTATATGTAGGAACTTGGACTATACATGGGGCTCTTTTTCTTTGGATTATGATTCGTCACACAATATGCTGGTAAAATTAAGAGCACAACTATGCAATGGTACAGTACAAGTGTGTTCACAAGATAAAATCCCTAATGATTAATCTGACATGAGTCCAAAATTGGTTTAATTCAAGAATAGATGCATATAGAAAAAGGAATCTGTGAAATTTTACAAAGAACATGCAAAGGAATAACCTATTAAAAAATAAAAAGAAATGAAGGACTACACTGCTATTACTGTTTGACAACACACAATGAGGTATGATATTATTGAGGACACATTTGCACCTGGATATATGCTTTTAGAGGGAGATACTTATCCCACACTGACCGTGGATATCGCATTCTTAGATAATTGATAACCTCTTAGAGAAGTGACAGTAGACTTCTAACTTTCTGACATGCATAGCAAATAAAAACTCATTCTTTATCAATAGCATTTGAATGGTTACACATAAGCCATAACACACTTCATGTATCAATTATCAAACTGCAAGCGAAGTGACTAGTGCAGCAAGCGAAGTGACTAGTGGAAGGAAGGAAGAAGACAATTTCTATGCACATAAATGAAATAATAGAGCAAAAAAAATTATGCCACAACATGTAATATGTAATATGTTACATGCTAATATGTAGATGGTAATATTAATAACTGTGTTTCTTCTTCTAGATGGGTCAATGATCTGTGGGGATGACAGGTATGATTTAGAGTAATTTGACGCTTAACACACCACGAAAACCATTTTCATGAAATGCACAATCCAAGAAAAAGAAATAGTACAAAAAGTACATATGGATTCAGGTAAATGCTAAAAAAGCAGAAAAACAACTTTGCAAGGAATTGAACAACAGTAATAAGATCGAAGAATAATGTATTGTAAACTACTGAGTTTACAACTTTACTTTGCCAAAAGGAGATTAAAAAGCATTTACGCAAAGCAAAATATTGAGCAACAAGAAATAGGAATAGGGCTTGTTTTAATATCACAAGAACAAGATCGTGGAATAATGTCAATTGACTCTACTCCCGCAAGAAATTCCATAAAGTTTATAAAGATTGTTTTGCAAAAGATTAAACAATTACTTGAGGCATTGAGCTCAACAATAAAGAAACACTATAAAGTACAACTATAAAGTACAAAGTATAACCCTTAGGGCTTATACTCCACAGATGAAAATCAAAAGCTCAAGTCGCCATTAGACGAGAGGAAGAAGAAGAAGTGATTGTGAACTGGAGCAGTAATACCGTATACAAAAACCAAAAAAACAGCCATGGAAAACACCTTGCGGTTGTGGTGGTGAATGAGGGTGTGAGGGTAATTGGACTAAAATATACTTTTTCAGTTGTGTTTTAGAATTTATCTTTTTTGTGATTAGTAATTAGCCCTAACATGGTTTTTGAAGGTTGTTGCAACATATCAACATACAACCGTTGCATGAATTCATTGCCCGAACTTGAAATCTGGATTCAAGCTGGTTAGGCTCAAGATGAAAGTAGACTGCCCACATATATTTTCAACGAGTAATGATCCTGTGAGACCCTCACACACCCATGTGTGTAGGACCCCAAAGGATCACAATTAAATTTGGCATAGATCTCTAAAAAAGTCAAGTCCCACATCCATGTGATAACTTTGAGGTCCTACACAAATAGCTGTGGGAGGGTCTCATAGGATCATTACTAATTTTCAAGAGTATATATTTTAAATTTTGGATCAAATTATTGGTCCTAAGTCCAAACATGGATTTTGATGATTATTGCATTATATTACTATAGGTATGGGGCATTTATATAAGAATATGATCTAATGCAACGATTGCATCATAGATATGGTCAAAATGATTCCCCTCAAAAAACGTATGTAGACCCATTCATTTGGTGAATTTCAATTAAGTGATTGTTTGAAATTTATTTGAGCCCGAAACAACCTGATTCGACCGATTCATTGAACCAGATTACCAATCCACTGATCCGACTCAGTTTTCGGGATGACCGATCCAAGTCACCTATCCGTTTTAAAAACCTTGCTCGTACTCGTCGATAATAAATGAGGATGATACAAAATAGGCAAAATATCTCCATAAACGTCATTTTCAACTTTCATTTCTTCCTAAACCCAAAATTTCTAAACCTATCTTCTAATCTCCCAAATAACTTTATCTATTTTTATTCCAACTTTTGACCCAAACAAATTTAAAAAGATATCTTTTTTCTAACTCTCTCTCTCTTCACGTGTTCTTCCTCTCTCTTTCTGCAACCCATTTCTTTCCAGCTCAACAGTGGTGTAAGCTGGGATATTGTATAGAAGATGGACCACCTCATGTCGTCAATCTTCATGATGGAGCTCTACTACATCATCGCCATCTTATCCGCTATTGTAGTACCAGAGGCATCTGTGGCTTCTCCGTCACCTTCTTCTGGTTCATCTAAAGACGCTTTGCAACTCCTCTCCTTCAAAGGTATGGATCACCAGGAGATCGTTGATTTGTTGATTTGCAACTCCTCTCCTTCAAAGCCTAATGAAACATCCATGAAAGCTTCTCCATCGATACCTAAAAACATAGTTTCAAGGTTTGGGAAAGATTCATATCGTAGTGTTTCTGGAAAAGGTGCATCAATAGAACATGGAAAGCTGCCTCTCTCTAAACTCGACTCGAGGGATTTGTCAGGTAAAGGTGTTAACACTAAGGGTTCAGCCTTGATATCTGGTAATGGAGATTGAGCATCCGCTACCCCAAGATTGAAATCTTCCCCATTGAGACCTAAAGAGTTAGTTTTAGGGTTGGACGAAGTTTGTACGGTAGTAGTTTCAGCATTGCCATCTGATAATGGAGATCATAAGATCTCGATCACTACTTGTATCTCGATCACTGCTTCTTCTATGTTCATGCACAATGTCTTGTGGGTGATTTGGACGCCATCGATCAAGACCTTGGTGGTGTCCGCGATTTTCTGATTGCCCAAATTTAGAGTTCCTTGACCTTTCAGAAAACAACTTTTCAGGTGAGCTCCCTGCTTTAGGTTCCCTGACTCTAAAGAGTTGGGGGAGATAGAGAGAGAGGGGTTAGGAGGTTGATTGGGGGAGAAAGAAAGAGAATCATGTCAAAAGAGAGAGGGGTTTATAAAACAATGTCTTTTTAAATTTGGTTGGGTTAAAAAAGTTAGTAAAGACTGAATAAAATATGTTTAGGGGGTTAAGAGATATAATAGAGTGAATTTTTATGTAGTAAGATAGGAACCTTAGGTTAATAGAGAAATGAAGGGTGAAAATGGAGTCTATGAAGATATTTTCCCAACAAAATATGCATTTTGACCTTGGCACAAGCTGCCAAAGGATATACCAATTTATCTATAATTTTTTTTGGGATATATCTATACTTACCTGTACGAGTTGGTGGGGTAAGATTGTAAAATACGTTTATTGGGACGCATCCATTCCCTCAAAGGCTATTTTGACACGTCCAGACACCATTGACAGTTTTCTTTGAATTTCTTGATGGCAAGGCATAGAAATATCCATGATATTTAATACCTAGGGGCTACATTAGCCTAATAAAGTCCACAGCAAACCATAGTCATTACCTAATCCATAATCCAACCTAGAAATAATCATTACCTAATCCATAATCCAACCTAGAAATAGTCATTACCTAATCCATAATCCAACCTAGAAATAATCCAAAACAATCCTAAATCCCATAGAAATTAACCTTAAGAAACCTAAACCTAAAAAAAAAAAAAAAAAGGCAAGTTTTGCAATTGAAAAGCAATGAGGAATTCAAAAACTATATTAGTTTGGTAATTTTGGTAAAAAAAATAGCAAGGAAATACCTTTAAAATCAAAATCCTGATAAATCCATGTTAGTTAGAGTAAGTAAAGTGTGCCAAAAGTTGTGAGGAAAAAGATGTGAAATGTGCGCGGTGGAGCGTGGACAACTGTCAGTTTCTGATTGGTTGTAGATCAACGTCTTCTAATTTCTCATGCATATTTGTTTATAAAAACCCTATTTTGGACCCCCAAAACCCTAAGTTAAACTAAATCTTAAGCCTTAACCAAGTTCCTTAGAAACCCTAGGCTTAAAACCAGAAACTAAAGTTTTTAAAGACACCATTATCACCCATTTCATTGAGAGAAACCATTCATTTATCAATCCCTAATGCCTTGGACCTTTGATTTTTAGGAGCGTCTTTCGTTTAGTTCATTCAAAATCAAACATAAAGTAGTCATTTCAAATGAAAAGCGGATTCCATCATCCAATAAAGCTCTGATCAAGGTTCATGCTCCGGGTGCCGGGCTAGAGAGCCACAACCGTTCGTAAGTCCTTTATTACTCATTTATTTTCAGTTTTTTATTTTTCGTTTATTTTTCTTTGGGCCTCAGTGTTTTATTTGCTTCCTGCATTTGTTTAGGTTTTGTTTCTCAACTTTTATGTGACTATTCTTTTGGGTTCTATCTTTTCAGTGAGATCTGATACTTTTGGGTCAAAGTTTGACCAAATATTTAAAGTAACTCAATATAAAAGAACAGTTGCACCAGATCTCGTATCGGATCAGGCTTGGATTCAACTACATACACCAGGAGATGGAGCACACAATTGGGATATAGGCACATATCTTGCATCCACTCTTGGATGGTTACTAAGGGATGAATCCTAAGCAACTATTGGTAATGAAACAACATTCGTTTACTGGTTCATTGAATAACTGCCATACTTTTACATGACTATAAGCACGACTGACAATCTCCTTGCAGTAGATGAATATCACTATAAATAGTCATGAAGTAGAGAGCAAGGGAGGAGACAAAAGAGGAGCCCGAAAAGAAGGAGCGGCCGATAGGATAACCAGTAAAATTTGAGACCTAATTATTTACCAGGTACAGTAAATACATTATTCGGAAAGTGGGAATACATAAGCAAAAAGTGAAGCAAGTGATACAAGAGATCCAGCCCTTTAGGAGAACAGAAAGATCCTTCTCATACTTGGGTCCATTCCTGAGCATGGCATTATCCATATTGTATTGATTGCTCCTCTTCTCTTAAAAACTTGGGTCCCCAATAACTTGTAACCACTCAAAACAGAGGTTTTTCATAGCTCCTTTTCGAGGGTGTATGTAATTTACAGATTGTCTGCGGGTGCCCTGAGAATGTTTTACTCAGAAATAAAAAACACTCAATGCAAATACTTGCTCAATGCAAATAGTTGCATGGGTGTTATTTGTTTCATTGACAACTTTATACTGTTTATAGTCTTCTTACACGTGGACTTAATCCATTGATGCTTAGAAATACAAATAGATAAGAAGGTTAAGGTTCTTTAAAACCGATTGGAAGGTGAGTAGTCATCAACCTGTTTTGGATTTTTTTGTTGGAGGATGTATCACACTAATATGTCATGCCCTACATAACCGAAATGGAGTGGCTAAGAGATGAATAAGATTTGGGTAAAGATGGTGAGGAGCATGACGGGGCACTCTAATCTCTTGCTTGACTTATAGTGAGAAGCGGTGGGGGTATATCCTTAATTAGACTCCCACTGAACTAGTTTCTTCAACTTCCCATAATATTTTTACTAGTCATCCGTCCCTTGATCATTTAGGAGTAGGATATTCAGCCAATATCATACTTTCACCTCAAAATAGGTCTAATCTAAAATCTAAAACAAAAATAGGTCTAATCTAAAATGTAAAACATTAAATACATGTTTATTGGTGATCTAATCTGCTTGATTATGCAAACAATCTTTGGAATAATATCCAAAAACCTTTCTTTAATCTATGGCCTCTATGAAACTAGCCTTGCTTATTATTGTGATGGTTCAGTTGGGATCCATTATTATTTTGGGGCCGTTCAGAGAATTAAAAAATGAAGTCATTATTATCTATATATATACATATATATATATATATATATATATATATATATATATATATACATATATATATATATAGGGCAGTGATTTCATGCAACGGTTGTATCATTGTATAATGCATCAATTTTCAAAAATCATATTAGGACCATTTGTTTGATCAAAATTTTAAAATATGCACTCTTTTCATTCTAATGAACAGTCATAGAAAAGAAAAATTTGAAAACGCAACCTCAAATGTATTTTTTTAGCCCAAGTAACATAGGCAGTCCATTTTGATAAGATGCTTAGATCTAGACCTTAGAATGATTTTTTCTTTTCCAAATTTTTAAGATACATTTATTATCATTGGATGAACAATGTTAAAAAAATAAAAAATGATTTTGAGTTTGTAAAGGAGATGATCTTGAAATTCAACAAATGAATGGCCTAGATTCGTTGTTGGAGGAGGACTCATTTTGACCATATCTAGGGTTTAAATCGAAATTTTTCTTTTCTAAGATTGATTATTGAGATAAAGAGAGAGAATGTGCATAAACTTATAGGTCATAAAAATACCACAAACATAATTTTCTAAAAGAAGTGTGGTTGCATTGTAATATGATGCAACCGTTGCATTAGATTATTGCCTATATATATATATATATATATATATATATATATATATATATGCCCTTAGGTCTCTGCTTCCAAGAACGCCTTTTTGGAGTTGCGTGCCAACAATGGCCAACCAATCCGAGCTAATATCGCTATTTTTACATTTCTCACATGAGAGAACATGTTTGATCTATACAAAATTTGGATCCATACGGCTTTCTCCATATCATATGTCTCTCTTGAGTAGTAGGTTTAGGTTTATCTCATCAAATATATCCCATAAGAGTATTGCCCTGTACAAGTATATTTTCAGCCACACCATCAAACTTCCATAAGTCTTTCAACTGAGAACTTCGAGAACTATGACACTTGATGTTTACACCCAATGATAGGGGCTGATTATCAAATTTCACTAATCTCGACCGATCCGAAGATGCAACATGGACACATCAAGTGGACAATGCGTCACTAGTTCTCATAAATTACATGCCAATAAATATAAGGAAAGGGTGAAAATAAGGCTTAGGCTTAATGAGAAAAAGTAAAGCCCCATCTCAGAGCTCTTGGAGCACTGCAGTCATGGTGTTGGAAAGCCATCATATTGATCATTTCAAACATGATCATTATGGATATGAAAAAGAAGTAGGATTTTAAAGTCTAAAAATACACATATTGCTCAATGGTAGATAGATACAACAAACACTCAACGGCCTAAATGAATCTGGACCGATCTATGATTATGATTTAATTTTATATTTGAATTTTACATTTTTTACCAAGAAATTCAAATCATTTGAAATTTGGAGGATCTATTCTTAAGAACTAGGCAAATCTAATCAAAATATCAAAACAACAATTAACAAAAAGTTTAATGGGCTAAAATACCCTTGAATCTTTTAGGGGTATTTTGATCTATTTAATTTTTTGAATTATTCATTTAGTATTTTTATTAGGTGCGCATTGATGAGAATAGTGGATGCCCCGAAATTTTATGTCATTTTGATTTGTAGAAAAATATTAAAATTTAAATACAAAATTCAATTGTGACCTTTAGATCAGCCCAGATTCAATCTGGGTCGGGCTTACATTATTCCATCTCCCCATAGGCTTGCATAACCTCTTCCTAACAAATTATATGGACCTTTTATTTTCAAGTGTTCACAAATCTGTGAGATCGGTACTGATTTTTTATCTACCAATTTCACAATCAGTGGTGGAAATAGATTTTATAGCCATCATAGGATGTCCCATACCAGAAGTGTTTTCCATATTAGGTTTTAAGGTAGGGTTTTACATTTTTTCATAAGGCCTAGTCCTTGTGGAAATCAAATGCCACAAGGTTGCCAGAAGATCACGAACCCAACAAGTTGTGACGACTTTTAACGCAACTTGGCGAATCAATAAACACCATGAATAGATTAAAAGATTTCTACCTATGGTTACAGCCAATGATTTTAAAAACATCGGGTCAGTACAGAATTGCCCAGTCCAACTCGGGAATCGGTCACCCCATGCCAATTCTATGAATATATGGGAAATCGTCCAGGTCTAGAACAAAACCGGCGATTGCAATAGTGTAATGATGTTTTGCTACAAGAAAAACGCCATTTTTCTACAATAAAAACACCGATTCATATTGGTTCATGGCTAGTTCACTGTTTTTATATGTATTTTTTCGCCACTTCACTATCAGTAAAACAGCGATGCACACTTCCAATTCACTGATCCATCCTAGTCACCGATCAGTTTTTTAAATCACTGGTTACAACAAATAAAGAAGAATTGAAGGAAACCTCTTTATATTTGTATATAATTTAATATGAACTAGTAGTTTTTTAAATCATTGGTTACATCAAATAAAGAAGAATTGAAGGGAACCTCTTTATATTTGTATAAAAATTAATATGAACTAGTATAATATATATTACCTAAGTAACATATAAATTATATGCCCTAAAAGAATAAACACACGAAATTCAAATATAGTTCTTCAATATTAGTATATGTTGAAGTCAAGTGTGGAGATCAGTTGAAGGACGCCTTGGGAGTAGAGGTGAACAGCTCGTCGGTTGATCAGCTGCATTGGCCTCGCGTTCGCCTCAGCTTCCTATGACATGAGCCACAATTATTACTATTTGCTTTTGGCACAAGGTGCTCATAATTACTCTTGATTATTGGATGTGAAATTGGGTGGCTATATTTATTTCATTGACCAAACTCAAAATTCAAAAGAAATTTTTTTACACTTTATGACTGATGCCAATATATATGAAATGAAAGTTGAAAGGCTTACATCATGAACTACAGCCCTCAAGAGCCTCACCTGCTCTCGGGAGACAGTCCTCACCTGAAATAAAGATTAAAAATTTGAAAAAGCGACAATGAGAAGTGATGAAAGAAACTTTAGTAGGAGATTATTTTAGATTTATGCCGCTACTCTGCCTACCCGTAAAGTTACTCCCTCTATTCTGAGCGAATATTTGTAATCGGCTCACGTCAGTTGCAAAGAGGCCCCGTTTGGTTCCAAAAAATGGGACTCTTGGGGATTGTGTATCCTTGATGGAGGGAAGACATAATTAAAATATTTAACTCTATCATTGTAATAGTTCCAGTGATTTAATAATATTCAATATTCTTATCTAAAAATAAAATAAAATAAATATAATAATAAAGGGTGAGATAATTTAATCTCTCTAAGTTTACAAGGGAGTCTCCAAAAGATCTTTTCATAAGAACTCTTTACTCAAATTAAATTATCTTCTTCATTGAAGAACTTCTTCTCTTTAAATACACTATGAAGAGAATAAATAAAAAATAAAACAACCCACAAAAAAATAAACTCTTTCATATTTCTTTTTCTCTAACTCCCACGTTAATCATTATCTCCATCTCTCTCTCTAAATATCATGTTATCTTCTCTTTCTAAAAAATAATTTATACTTAAAATAAGCTATTCCTAAATCAAAAGGTAGGCATTCGACAATTCAAGCCATAGGCATTCGACAATTCAAGCCCTTACTAAAACTCATGCACAAAAAATCCTCCTACTTAACTTATCTTAGCGCAATTTCTATTTGTAAAAAAAATAGACAAAAAATAATAATAATAACGCTAAAATTTTGAATTTTTCAAATCTCTTTATACATCAATCCTGGAATTGGTATCTCCTAGAATCAGCACTTTCTGGAAGATGGTGTATGTTGCTTGAATAATATTTGGCAGAGACCTTGAAGATGCATCTTCACAGTTTTGATTGCCTAGAAGATGTATCTTTAGGAAATTTAACAATTTTCAATGTATCATTATTTTTTAAAAAATATCCATTCTCAATTTTATTAATATTTGACTTAAGAATCATTGAAGTCCTTTTTTGTAAGTGTTTGTCCAAGTGATGAATAAATAGCGAGATTTCAAAATTGTCACGTTTATAATATTATATTATAATTATATTATAATAACAGTATTTAGATAATAATATAATATTATTTTATTAGTAATAATATGCATTATAGTATTATTATATTATAATAATATTTTTATCATATAATAGCAGCATTATAATAATAGTAATTATCATTATCTCATTATAGTTATTTAATATATTATAGTTATTATATTGTAATAATTATAATAATAAATATTATTAATATTGTTATATTATTAAATAGAATATAATATTATTTTATAAGTATTATTATGACATCATATCGTAATTACAAGCATCATCATCCAAGTCTTATCTTAATTAATTAGAGTTGGCTAATTATATAATAATATAATATCTTTGATTAATATTAAAATAATATTATAATATTTAAAATATCATAATAATATATGAATATTTCAATAGTAATATAATATAAAATTATTATATTAAGATAATAACATTATATTATAATAAAAATATATTTAAATAATCACTCTTTTTATATTTTAGATAAGAATATACTAACAACAATAATAATTGTAGTATTAATATTAATAATAACATTAATAACATTAGGGTATGACGTTTAACTTTTGATTTTCAAGAAATATATATTTTATTTATTTGGAATGAATTGACATTTCCTAAAATTTGACTTAAAATGAGGATACAGAACTCCCCACAAATATGCTAATTCCGTCTTTAGAAGAAACCAAACAAGTCCGTCTGTGTTGTTTCCATGGAAATGTTATTCCAGGATTCCCATTTCCAGGGAATCAAATGGGCTCTAAAGGTAAATTGTTGCATGTGGGTCAGCCTGCTAATGTAATGAACGGTGAAGATTATTGGATATCTTAGCAATCTCCAAAGTCCAACCAAGTTGGATGATGGAGGTTTTATGAAGGCTAGCCGAGAATCTCCACCATTCAACTATGGTTGACAAGGGAGATTTTATGTGGACTGGTAGGCAAGCCTGCAAGTACTTCTCTAAACCCCTTGACAAAAGTTCGAGTTTGGCTTACGTATGAGCTAAGCAATTCGAAGATTGGAGCATGCAACTAAGTATTTTTCAAATGATTGTTTATAAAGAGATCATTTATCTTTTGTACATGGATATCACAATTATTCCTACTAATTAGATGTCAAATTTGATAGCATGAGGTATGTCACATATTCCAAAACTTCATTTTGAAATTTTGGGTATAATCAGGAACACTCTTACAAGGTCTCATTTTAAAATTTACGAGACAAAAATGATTGAGCTGTCCATTTACAAAAGTCTTTTTATAGGTAATCCTATTCATTAATAGGGGCTTCAAAAGAGAAATTCAAGCATGGTGAAGCATATTTAGGATGTAGATTTAGAGAGAGGAAGTTGTAATAAAGTATGTTGTGGATGCAGATTTAGAGGGAGAAAGTTGCAAACCTTTTTTACAATTGTCCATGCAACACCTTGTGTACAAGGTGGAGTGGTGAGAGAGCCAGTATATCTGTAATACTTTCTATTACCTATCTTTATGTGCCTTGGATCCACCTCCCCTACTTCCACTTCGGCTTCTTTGGAATCCGCAATATATGATATCGTATTCATGAGCTGAAATTATAAGAATGATTTTTTATTGGGTCTGGTTTTTATAAGGTTCCAACCTTAAACAATGAGCGTCTCCAAAATTTATCATAACATGTAATTTTAGTGTAAATAATTTTAAATATTATCTCAAAATTTAATTTTATACGTAATTATAAAATTTTAAACTTCAAAAATCATTACAATTAAGTACATCTATAAACATATGAAAATCTAGAAAATGGACTGTCAAAGATGCACTATTTTTAGGACTTAAAATCTTTTTTTCTTTTTTTTAGTGTTCATATATCTTGATGTCGAGATGATCAATTAAAGGGTTTTTCAATATAAAAACAACCTTTTTCAGTAGATTTTTGAGGTGCATCTTTAAATTCAACATTTTAAACTTGCAACCTTCTATAAAACTTTTTCTTTTTGTAATTTCTTCAATGGTAGACAAAATCCATACGAACTGTTAGTAAAGCATTGAGGAGAGAGAGAAACCAAAAGCTTCCCGTCCAATTTGAAGGTTTTCTAGTGCCGAGAAGCATGTCTTCTACCAAATTTTGAGATGTACCTTATATTGTTAACACTTCATATAAAAATTTCCCTTATTTATATACATCCCCATCTCTATTTAAACAATGGAATTTTCTGTCTTTTCTTAAATCTTTTTAATTATTTTTTTGTATGTACCTTGTATTGTTGACACTTCATATAAAAATTTCCTTTATTTTATATACATCCCCATCTCTATTTAAACAATGGAATTTTCTGTCTTTTTTTAAATCCTTTTAATTATTTTTTTGTTCCCATTGAAAACGGTTAGAGGGAAGCATTGGAAGAGAGAGAGAGAGTTCCCCAATAGAAAGAGGAGAATGAATTTCGTCGTTAGAACGGAGAAGAATCATTAAGGGAGAGAAAAAGAGAGACCCTATTTTCAAAAGAATGAATAAGTAGGAGAGAAGTGTATATTTGTGTCACATTAAGTATTTATTTTTCGGAAAGTGGCAGAAGTTCTACGAACGACTTTGGCGCATATGGACGGGAGACCGTCATAACCTCTACAGGTAGAGGGTTTTAGAGAGTATTAGGCAGACTTTAGGGGGCAAGCTTTTTATGTTTATACCGAGATAGTCCTAATTGCAATGTCTTTTATCTACACTATTTTATTTTTATTTTTTAAAAAATATTTTGATACCAAATTTTGAGCGCTTACCCCTCTCTTAAACTCGAACTTAAAAAAAATATAAAAAAAAATATTCGCATTAAAATAAAATAACCAAAACACCTTTGAAAGTTTCAAAAGGAATTTTAATTATTATATTTTATCAAAATATTACTTTTAAGATTGTTTGAGGTGCGTCCCGTTGAGAAGATGACACGTACTAAATTTCATATACATACAATTTATAAACAAAAAACTAAAAATAACTCTAAGATGTCGAATCTAAATCAAATGGCCATCAACTCACTTGATCTAAATTGGAAAGCTGCATGAGGGGAATTGTCTTATACTGTAGAGGAAGTATAGAAACGTTCCCGACTTTATATATATATATATATATATATATATATATATATATATATATATATATGTAGGAAAACGATATGGTACGTAGCCTAGTGTAGATAAGCTAAATGCGCTAACAACCCAGATTGAATTTGGGCCGATCTGACTATCACAGATGCTCGGTAGTGTCCAATAGTGTTTGAATTTTAATTTTTCTTTTTACAAATTAGAATGACCTAAAATTTAGAGTGTGTATTCATAAAAAACAGGTAAATCTATGAAAAATATTAAAAAAATATTTTACATGAAAATAATTGACCAAAATACCCGCATAATGTTTCGGAGGTAGTTTGGTCAATGATTTTCATGTAAAATGTTTTTCTAATATTTTTCGTAGATTCGCCTTTTTCTGATCAATACATGCTTCAAATTTTAGATCATTTCAACTTATAAAAAATAAAAAAATTCGAATACTACCAGGCATCTGTGATTGTCAAATCGGCCCAGATTCAATCGGGGCCATTGACACATTTAGCTTATCTACACTAGGCTGCGCACCATATCTTTTTCTATATATATATATATATATATATATAAAGAGACTACAAAACGCCTATGGGTGAAAATGAACAGTATTTTCGCCCATAGGCTTGGTGCCGTCCAATTTTTTTAGGTGGTATGGATTAAAGACCGTCACGGACTTAGCATATCCGTGGCGGTGCATCACGAACATAACAAGTCCGTGACGGGTTTTTTTTCACGCAAATTTGAAGCAAAACATACGGGGGGACCGCCATGGCTCCCGTAGGTCCTTGATAGTTTTTAGGAAAAACCGTCACGGATATGTTCATGACAGGGGAAAAACATTGTAGCACTTCGCCTATAGGCATTTTTAAGATTTTTCCATATATATATGGAGGAGACTACAAAACGCCTATGGGAAAAAGTGAACAATATTTTCGCTCATAGGCTCGATGCCATCTGATTTTTTCGAATGGCATGGATTAAAGACCATCACGGATATAGCATGTTTGTAACGGGCTTTTTTTTACACAAAATTGGCAAAAAAATATATACGGGGACCGGCAAGGCTCTTGAAGGTCCGTGCTGATTTTTAGACAAAACCATAACAGACATAGCATGTCCCTGATGAGGGCGAATACTGTAGCAACTCGCCTATAGGCGTGTTTAAGACTTTTCATATATATATATATAGTAATGATCATATGAGACCCTCCCACACCCATGTATGGAAGACCCCAAATGATCACCATAAAATTCGAAATTGATCTATAGAAAAGTTATCACATAAGTGTGGGACTTAACTTTTTTTAGAGATCTGTACCAAATTTAATGGTGATCCATTGAGGCCCTACACACACGGGTGTGGGAGGGTCTCCTAGGATCATTACTCATATATATATATATATATATATATATATATATATATATATATATATATATATATATGGGTAAACCTTACAATAGCTGCCCAGCTATAATGAATAGTAGATAAGTGGAATGGGAGTCTTCGGGTGATTCAGAATACACATCACTATTTGAATTTTACGTTTTTTAAAATAAATCTGATTAATATGAAATTTTGGATGTATATACCTAACACTATTGCGCACCATATAAAAATACATAAAAAATATTTTCAGTAATTTAAAATAATCAAAATACTCCTATCACTTTTCAAGGGTATTTCGATCATTTTATATTTTGGAAAATATATTTTATATATTTTTTATTTATGCGCCCTATTTGTTAGTACATTCATCTAAAATTTCATTACAATCCGATTTATAGAAAAATAATTAAAATTAAAATAGTGATATGCATTCTGAATCGCTTGATGAAGATTTGACGGCTCTTATTACACCTATACTACTATTCATTGTAGTGGTCAGCTATTGTTTTATATATATATATATATATATATATATATATATATATATATATATATATATATATATATATATATATATATATATATATATATATATATACACGATTTCTATATGGTCAAGCCTTAATAAAAATGTGGGCCTATTAATAAATCTATTTTTGAGATGGATTTTTTACTTAATTTTAAAGACATGTAATCTCTAACATGGAGATCATAAATATGAAAAAATAAGTAAATTTTAAAAACCAAAAAATAATAATTCTTGTAAGAAAATATTTGGACCGTTAGTTTTTATTATTTTATATGGATCACCTACTTGCATCCATCTTTGGATGTATTACACTTTTTAGACTGCATATATAGTCCTGCGGTGTAGCCCACATGAAACAATTTTTCGGATGTATTTTATATATATATATATATATATATATATATATAAAAGAAAAAGAGCATCATTACCTCATTAAGAAAGGTATCAGGTCTGCCAATTTTGTAGGTAATCCCAACCACCGCTTCCTTCCCATCTTTGCTCTTGTGAACCAAGTTCACCTCTAAAGAGTATCTGAATCAAACAAACCCAATGTTTTTTAGTCAATTTGGGAAGTAAATGTGAAGGAGTTACAAACGTTTTCCAAATGTGAAAGCGTTACACTTGCGCATTAAATGCGCGACAGGATAAAAAGGTCATAGAAGGAATGAAATAATTCAAATTAATTAATCAAAAGTGCAACAAGACAGAGACCAACATATTGTATAATCAATTAATTAATTTACCTTGAACCATTGAAACTGTGCTCGGAGGGTGAATGCCAATGACATTGCTTCAGAACGTACTCTGTTTGGTTATTTCCGGTGTTCCAGCTCCATTTTCCCCCCACTTAAGCTGCCACAACAATTTATACACACACAAAAAAGTAGAGAGAGAACAATGTTTAATTACGTTCAATCAACACATATACAGTAAGAGAGAGAGAGTGAGAGATATACCATTATATCATGGCCTCTGTTCTTTAGGATTGCTTTAGCGGGCTTATATTTTCTTTTTAAGCGCCCCAAATTTGGTAGAACCTCCACCCTTTGGTGAAGCAGGTCAATGGGAGACTGCATATCCCTACTCTTCTAAAAAATCATGTTTGTTGTATTTTTATGAACGAAAATTTTGGACCCACACTCTCTTTATCTAAATAATCATTTTTTAAAAAAAAAAAAAAAAAAAAAACTAATTTACACTATATATATGGTCAAAATGAGTCCCCTCCAACAATGAATTTAGGGCGTCCATTTGATGAATTTCAAGATTTAGACCTTTATGAATTCAAAATCATTTTTTTTATTTTTTAATATTGATAATCTAATGATAGTAAATTTATCTAAAAATAATTGGAAAGAAAAAAGATCATTCTAAAGCCTAGATCTAAGCCTCTCCACCAAAATGAACGGCCTATGTTAATTGGGCTAAAATAATATTTTTTAAGTTACATTTTCAAAATTTTTTTTTTTTGTGGTTGTTCATTAAAATGAAAAGAGTTTATATTTAAAATTTTGGATCAAACAAATGGCCTTAACATGATTTTTTAAAGTTGTTTAATCATATTACTATACAACCGTTGCATTAATCACTACCTTTTTTTTTGTAACCACCCTATCATGTAAAAAAGGTAACTTTTTTTTTTTACCAAAATACTCTCGTTTTAGGCCACATTTCCAACTCCCACTTTCTAAACTGATCTTGGACAAAATGTGTCATATAGAAACTAATCTGACACATTTTGTGTCGGACCGATACAATTCAGTCAGACGCATTTTCTAAAAGACCAACAAAATTTTATATTAGACATCAGTTCGACAGGAACATTTTGCTTGAAGCCATTCCAGCATAAAATGTGTCAAACTGGCACATTTTAAACACAAGATACCAGGCCGAGGCATTTTTGAGCCAGACCGATACATTTTGGGTGTAAAATGTGAGTTAAGGGGTATCCATAATTTTCCCTTAATGAAGTGTGATTAATACTCTAATATTAAGATTCTTGAATTGAAATTCAATTCAAAAGTTTTTATAACTCCCCACACGCACGTACACATGGTTGCATGAGAGAACGTTTTGATTTGAAGGGATGAACGGCACCATGAGCTTAGCCACGTAATTGAGCCGTTCACATTTCGTCGCTTGTCGTATCAAAAAGATCCAATTAGGGCCTACATTGGAAGAAACCTATCCTCGCATAGTATTTTTGGAGTGAAAACTTGGGGAAATTATTCTCTAAACTTCTCCACACACGGTTTTCGCTCTTCGACGATAAAAACATACTTGCAATAGGCAATAATTTGACAATTAATGGTATTGGAGAGTTTGTTTACTCATTCAATGTAAAGTGAAGAAGTATGAGACTCGATCCAAAGCTAGCTAGTAAAATTTTTCAAATGAAATGTTACAACAAATTTCAACCATTTATTGTTTGGAGATATAGGAGCCTTTGGAAATGATTCGGAATTTGGGGTCACATAGAAAGCTTTTCTTAAAAATAATAAGAAAGCTAATCTAAGGGGTAATCTCCTCGAGCGAGCGGCTCAAATGTTAACTGAAACAATATATAATCCTTTTTTTTGTGTAATTCAATGAAGAGACAGGCCCTACTCGTTTTTTCAAATAGGTTAAGAGTGATTTTTGTTTTACGGTGTTAGTGGTGAAAGTGGAAACCACAACATTGTGGCTAAGGTGTGAGGGTGCTACCCCCACCACCCCAACTCCTTTTCCATAGAAAAAGGGAAAAGTTTGTATGGAGCTGAGGCTCTAAACGATCAAATTAGAGCCGACCTCAATAATTTCACTAGAAGAGGTTGTTTTGATGCCCAAATATCCTCAAATTGATCATCTCGATACCAATATGCATGGACATAAGAAAAAAATGGATTTCAAGTTCTGAAAATAGTGATTCTTATAACACATTTTTGGGTCGTTAATTCTCAAGATTGTCAAGTTTTCACAAATATGCTCGATCTACACTATTTTTTAAACTTTAAATTTTATAGATGAAAATATATTTTAAGGCTATCACAGTAATTTCTAGTATTGAAACCACATTTCTAGACACTATTTGAAGGTGGGCTCTAATTTGATTGTTTAGAGCCTCATCTCTATACAAAGCGCACCCTTATAGGGAAAAGTTTATAAAGAGCAGAGGCTCTAAACAATAAAATTTGAGCCTAGCTTAAAAATTTCACTAGAAAAGGTTATTTTGATGCCCAAATATCTTCAAACTGATCATCTCGACATCAAGATGCATGGACAAGAGAAGCAAAAAGGTTGCAAGTTTTGGAAATAGTGTATTTTGAAACGCATTTTTTGGCTAATAATTTTCAATATTTTCATAGATACGTCGATCTACACTTTTTTTGAAGCTTTAAATTTTATAAATAAATATAAAATTATATTTTAAGGCCATCACAAAAATTTCCAATATTGAAACCACATTTCTCAACACTATTTGAAGGCAGATTCAATTTTGATTGTTTAGAGCCTAGGCTCTATACAAACCGTACCCTAAAAATAAAGGATTGTATGTTATGAGACCATTCGTCATTGTTACAAAGAGGTCACAATTGTTGCTAGCACATTAGTTGTCAAATCGGATGGCATAGGTTGTGTGACAAAGTTGAAGAAAGTTTGTTCTGAAGTTTGAGTATAGTCAATGATACACTCACAAGCATACGATTTTAAATCTAATGGACGAGAGTGATTGTGATCTCCTTGTATTAAAAATAAATATTGTGTTTATATTTTTTTCCAAAAAATAATATGAGGAATTTTTTTTTTTTTTATGAGAAGTGAGGTTACATGTATTTGGTTTGTACTTTTAATCTTGCGAAAACTAATTCTAAGACAAAAATGACCTTTTTTATAAGAAAAGAACTCTCCTACCTCATAAGGTGGGGTGAAAATTATGTGGGCTTATTTTTCCCATTGGATCTAAAGTACACTATCTCAATGTCTCAAACATTTTAAAAAGACAAACTATCTCAAATGTTTGAGTTTTAGAGAGAGAAATATTACACGTTTAGAGAAAAACTATATCAAATTTCGAGTTTTAGAGAAATTTGTTGGGTTTATGAGGCCCTTAAAGTCCTTATGAGTGTGTAATGAAAAACATTTATTATAGTGGAACATAAACTCAATGGGAGTGTGGTCCCTCGTGGATCATGCTAAGCAAATGATGTTTGTTGATACCGGACTGTGCTTGACGATCTAGGCCAGTCGGTTGGAAAACCCAAGGTACCTAGGCATAAAGAATAAATCGAGAAGGGTTTTGGGTTAGCCCTTAATGAAGTCGGTGCTTATGCCTGAATGAGTGAGCCAAGGGACTGTGTGACCTTTGTGTGTGATGGTAGGCTTACAAAGACGAGGGTCAAATCCTCATCCATGTTCTATCACACGACATGCATATCGATAGATCGTTCGGAAAAGCCAGTTATCCACCTTTGTGTGAAGCATATGCATGTGCGAGAGAGATACCCCTATATACCATAGAGTTGTAGTCACATCAGGTTGTGGTGACCTTGACTCATCTCTAGAGGAGGACTTGTAATCCACAGACTGGGATTGCGACCCCTTGGCTCATCGGCCAGACTTTGGTGACCCGCTAATGAGCCCCTGCTTGGACTGTGGGTCAAGGGAAACATTGAGTCAGTTTAATAAAGCAAGTGTGGTCTGTAGTCCACAGTTGAAGGTGGAGTACCCCGTGATCGTTGATAGAATTCCTGAACCTTATGGATCCACTTCCCATCATATTAATTTAATTGTATTCATTTTATTATAGAAATTATTTTAGATTTATTATTTGAATTTTTATGAATCTTTTAATATGTTATTTATAATTTTTGAAATTGTAAAAATGAAGTTATTAATTTTACAAATTATATAAAAATCAAATAACGTTTAAATTTTTTTTTAATATATTTATAAAATTTTCATGGGGGCCCATAGTGCACATGGGCCCACCATGTGGCAAATGGGCCCACATATGCCACATATGGGTGGCACGCCCCACCCATTGTTTCTTTTGTTATTACTTTGATATCAACTTTTGTATTTTTTGGAAAGTCCATCTTATAAGCATATGGTCAAATAATGTTTGGGAAATATTGACCATATATTATATTGATTATTGATAGAATATCTTGACTTGATATTTCTTGATATATTCTTATGGAATATATGAGATGGATAATACAATTTTATAGAATGTATGATATATTTAATAGATTTAATTTATTTAAATATATTGATGGGAAAATGGTTTAAAGAAAGGGGGATAATGGTTCATACACCTTCCATAATGTTGATGACCCATCTATGGAATGGATGACTTAGATCTCTCACTACATAAGTCACCTTGATCAAAGGTTCATATTCAATCTCAAGAAAGATGCAAACTTTAGGAAACCCTAAAAAATCCTAAATTTCACTATAAATAAGAGTGCTCTTCCCCATCTCAACACACCTCTCTCTCTCACTCATAAACTCTTTCTCTCCTCCCTAGGGGCCACTCCCCTCTCTCTCCTCTCAGGCTTTCTCTCTCTAACCCTCTCTCTCTCCTAAGATCTATAGAGCTCTAACCCTCTCTCTCTCCTAAGACCCATAGGGGGCACGCCCCAACTCTAGGTCTCCTTCTCTCTTTCTCTTGACCTAAAGATACTAAGGGTTGGAAAAATTAGGGTTTAAGCCTAATTATTTTGGAGTTAAGGTTTTGTAGAGATTTAAGAGTGGTTACCTAGTTTGGCCGAAATTAGCTTTTCTGGTTCAAGATTGAAGCTAGACCGTTGATCCCACGCCATTGGATGTGGTGACTCGGTGTGGAGTGTAATAAGCCCGGTTGAGTTAATCTCCAGCATCTTCTCTTTTACTCACTTTGCTCTTTTATTTTATATTCTCAAGCATAGTATTAAGTTATAAAAATGACATCAAGTGGTTGAGTTTTATTTTTATTGTTGTCCTGTTTTATTTTGAAATAGTTATTTTTTGTAAACGACCATCTGTAAGTGTTTTTTTGGCAAAATAAAAAGGGGTGATTATTATCATTAAAAAAAAAAAAAATTGTATTCCCGTGGGAAAGATGACATAGGTCTTTCTTTCAAAATTATCTCAAAATTCTTCGAGAGAAACAATTGTAAACTATTTAGAGAGATAAACTATATCAAAATTTTTAGAGAGAAAAATTATATAAAATTTTAAGCTATAGGGAGAGAAATTATCTCAAGATTTTTAGAGAGAGAGATTATATCAAATTTTAAGTTTTAGAGAGAGAAACTATCTCAAAATCTTTAAAGTGAGACTCTTATTTTCTTAGAGAGTGATTATCTGAAAGTTTTTAGAAAGGGAAGCCATCTCAAATTGCAAATTTTGAGGAAAAAACCATTTAAATTTGTTTTTAGTATAAAACAATCTCAAAATTTTTAAAAGAGAAACGATCTCAAATATTAAGTTTTAGAGAGAGAAAATATCTCAATCTTTTTAAAGAGAGAAACTAAATCAAATTTTAAGTTTCAGAAACAGAAACAATCTCAAAAATTTTAGGGAGAGAAGCTATCTTAAAGTATTAGAGAGAGAGAGAGACTTTTTCAAAGTTTTAAGAGAGAGAAGCTATCTCTGCTTTAAAAACTTTTAAAGAGAAAAAGTATCTCAAAAGTTTTAGAGAGATAAACTATATTAAATTTCAAGTTTTAGAGAGAAAAATTATCTCAAAATTTTAGAGAGAGAAACTATCTCAAATGTCAAACTTTTAGAAAGATAAACTATCTCAAAATTTTAAAAGATAAACTATCTTAAATTTTAAGTTTTAGAGGGGAAACTATCTCAAATTTTTAGACAGAAAAACTATCTCAGTATTCTTCAAGATATAAGCTATAGCTTTTTCTTAATAATGGTAACTAGAAAAATGAGCTATATTGAATTTCCAATTTTTGGAGAGTGAAACTATTTCAAAAATTTAGAGTGAAACAGTCTGAAATTTGAAAAAAAAGAAATTAGTAAATTTTAGGTTCCAGAGAGATAAATTATTTCAAAAACTTTTAGAGAAAGAAACCATCTCAAAATTTCAAATTTGTTGCGTTCTCTCTTACTCTGCCTATTTCTAAGGGTGTTTACCAAAGATGGAAAAAAACATGCTTGCTTAATTCTTTTCATGTAGATTGTTTGCATAAGTAAATATATTTTTTGCAAATGTTTTTGTCAAACTATTTCACGTGAAACAAATGACCAATGCGTGAAACAAACTACCAAAGCGTGAAACAAACTACTAACGCGTGCAGTTTTGACAGACGGTGCACTTCGATGAGTTTCGTCCCACTGCATGGTTCTGATAGATGTTGCATTCCGGTGATTGTCCCCTCCGGTAAAAAATGCACTGCTCCGATAGTTTGGTGCCCTCCAATACTTCGGGTCTGCCAGTGATGACGCGTATATAACAAAAACGATTGATATTCTAGAAATCGAGTAGGCAGAGTGCAGTGGTTACTTTTTGGAACTCAAAGAATCCTCGTGTTGCACTGATGTAACTCTCAACTTTTCAGATCATAAGTGAAAATAAAAAGGCACTTTATCTCTATAGGGACTTGTTTCCTATTGTATTGATACATAAAAGTTATATAAATTCTTGGATATTTTATGTTACCACTTTCTCTCTCCAAAACGTAGACAAGGAAAGTTGGACTTATGTGATCTAGCATGGAGTATATATATATATATATGAAAAACTCTTTCCAACGCCTATAGGCGAAAATAAATAGTGATTTTACCTACCCTCATCACCATAGGTGAAATTGAACAGTGATTTCACCTACCCTCATCACCATAGGCTAAAATGAACAATGATTTTATCTACCCTCATCACCATCCAAACCTTATCGGACAATCACAGTTGTCCTATAGTGTTTTAATTTTCATTTTTTTTTTACATATCTAAAATACTTGAAATTTGGATTGCATATATATCTTAGTGAGTTACACCTAATGAAAATAAGAAACAAATAATTTCTAAAACATAAATTGACCAAAATACCCCTAAAATTTTAGAAGTATTTTGGTCAATTTATATTTTATGAATTATTGTTTTCATATTTTTATTAGGTGTATCTTATTAAGATGTACACACGCTCCAAATTTCAAGTAATTTAGATATGTAAAAATAAAAATAAAAATAAAATATATGTTCATTTTCTCTTATATATGTTATTCTTTTTCTTCTCTTTCTTTTTGGCTAGATCACTTACAAGCAATCCATTGCAATAATATTGACTTGAAAATAAAAGAAAAGAAGAACATGACTAGATCATATACTTGATGTCACTAAAACCACAACACTAAGCTTGGGAATAACAAAAGATAAAGAAAATAAGTATGACAAGAAATAAGATGCTGAAGATTATCTCACCTGTGCTTATTACATCCCACACCGAGTCACCACTTCTAATGGCGTGGGACCAATGGTCTACCTTAATCTCCAAGATGGTAAAGCATATGGGCAAAACCTCCAATAGAACAAGAACTCTTTACAAGGCTTTAGGTCTCAAACTAAGGTTTACCCTTGGATCACCTAGATGAGAAAGATATCTTTTCAATATTAAACCCTTAACCCATAGGCCATGAAAGATAGAAGACGGAAGAGAGAGGGAACATCTACTGTGTGGGGGGGGGGGGGGGGGGGGGGGCTTCTTGTGATATGAGAGAGAGAGAGAGCTTAACTACTTGGGGCAAGTCCCCTAAGGGAAGAGAGAGAGATTCTATGTGGGGTGTTCCCTCCTAGTAGAGATGTGGGAGAGAGATGTGTATTAGAATGGGTAGAGGACACCCTTTTATATAAGGCTTCAATTGGGTCAGGGGTTTTTTATGGTTTGCCTCATTAGTGAGATTGATTGTGTACCATTGATCTTGGGTGACTTATAGGATGAGGGATGTGAGTCATCCATTCCATAGACTAGCCATCAAGATTATATGGAAGGCGCTAGAACCTTTATCCCCCATTTTCTAAACCAATTTCCCATCAAATAAAATAAATATGAAATTAATCAATAACAATATTGCACTTAGTAATTTCATGTGAAAGTCTCCTCACACTTTCCATTATTTGATTTAAACACTCTATAAAATAAAAATTTCAAAAATACAAATCTTAACCCTCACGCTATCAAGCTTGAATGATAAAATAGAAAGTGCCCAAGGGGTGAGGCGTGCCACCCAAGGTGGGCATCCATGGGCCCCACCAAGTTTCCATGGTGTGCCCACATATACTAATGGGCCCCCATGCAACCAACATATATTTCAAAATTAATTTCATGACTTTTAGAAATTTATAATTTCTATTTGAATAATAAAAATAGTGTAAAATCAATATATCTATATTTATAATTTCAAATTTCATAAATAAAATACATAGAGATTCAAAAAAAATTCAAATAGTAATTCTAAAAATCAAATAACATTAAAAAAAATATAATTAAATACTTTGATGAGAATTGGATCCATATGGTCTAGGAATACTCAAACTTTAGAGCATTTTACCTTCTACTATGGACCACGATCCACTCTTGCTTTCTTAAACTGACCGAACAATTTTCCTAATCAACAGTTTATCGCAGGGGCTCATGATTGGGTCGCCAAAGTCAACCAATGGGTAAGGGGACGTAATCCCATTCTGTGGATTTCAGGTTCTTCCCTAAAGACGAACCAATATCACCTAATGCAACCATAGCTCTATAGTTCATAGAGGTATGCTTTATCCTGAAAGGTGGTTTACTTTCTCGATAGGACTATCATATGTACACATTGTGTGATGTTATGCAAATGAGGCTTTTTCTCCCCGTTTCTGAGGGCCACCACCTCACACAAGGGACACACATACCCTCGGATCGGTATCAGCAAACATTATTTACTTGGCATGGTCCACACATGGTAACACTCCCACTGAGTTTAAGTTCCATTATATCAAATGTTTAATTACAAGCACTCATAAGGCCTTTAAAGTCTATGCACACCCAATAGGCAACTTTAGAGCTCTAGATATTATAATACTTGTGTATTTGTGTTGGCAAGATAATTTCCTCAATCTTCTACTCCTATGTATCTCAATGACCAATTTGCTTAGGAGAAACTTAAATGTACATTACTTCATATTAGTAAGGGGTAAATATTGTCTTGAGAAAGCAACATAACATGTCTTGGATCAAAGAGATTGCATCTTCATTTATGTTTATATTTTTTATCTCTTTCCCCGTTTCACCCTTAGAGTTCCAACAACTCATGTGTGCATGTGCATCCCCCCTCTAAATTCTATCTTAAAGATGGATTTAGGACCCAAATTTTTGGAGATTCATAATCTAAGCCATAATGATTGTGACATTGAAAAGGAGAGAAAAAATTTGAACTTCAATAATATATATAGGCAGAAGTTTATATAGAGTCAAGGCTCTAAACATTTAAATTAGAGCCTACCTCAAACATTTCACTAGAAGATGTTGTTTTGATGCCCAAATATTCTCAAATTGATCATCTTGACATCAAGTTGCCGGGATGTAAGAAAAAAATGGATTTCAAGTTCTGAAAATAGTGCATCTTGTAATGCATTTTTTGACCGTCAATTTTAAAGATTTTCAAATTTTCATAGATCTGCCCCATGTACACTATTTTTGAAGCATTAAATTGTATAATTAAAGATCAAAATATATTTTAAGACTTTAACAAAAAACGTCAGTATTAAAACCACATTTCTCGACACTATTTGAAGGTATGCTTTACTTGATTGTTTAGAGCCTCGGCTCTGTACAAACCGTACACACACACACACACACACACACACACACACACACACACACACACACATATATATATATATATATATATATATATATATATATATATATATATATATATATATATATATATACATATATATATATATATATATATATATACATATATATATATATATATATATATATATATATATATATATATATATGGAGAGAGAGAGAGAGAGAGAGAGAGCAAAGTTGTATTATTGTGTATGTAGATGGCCATATACAATATGTTTTAAATATTTTTAATAATGTAAGATAGTTGATAATTCTTGGAATATTTTTTGCTTATCAGTATATTTTATTTTATTAAAAAAAAGGAAACAAAATAATGGTTAGGTCAAAAGATCATTTTTGGGATTATTGTGATTAAATATGACGTAAATTGTATTGCAAATTTTGTAGTGAAGGCTTGTCTGCAGGGATAACACGATTCAAATATCATTTGTCAAGAGATCAAGAGAATGATATAAATTCCCTCAAGTACCTGATGATCTACAAGCTTTGTTTGTATGTCCGACACATGTAGAATCATATAAGCCCCTAAAGAAGAAGAAAAACATTACATTATATGCTCAAAATGTTGTTCAAAGTTCCGTAATCCTTGGTAATTGTAATACACATTTGGTACCTCTACTACCTCTTCTCATTGCAACAAGGTTCTTTACCATCATTTTTTAATAAGAAAGATAAAGACTTTGTTGACAAATAAGTTTATTGTGTATTTATCGTAAATAATATTACATTTAATGTTATCAACGTACAATCATTTGTTAATATGATAAATGCATGTATCAATTTTGATGTTGGCTACACATTGTAAAGTTACTCATCTTTTCGTACTAAATTAATATAAGAACTTAAGACAGAAGTTGATGCATATGTAGCTTCAACCAAGGAGTCATGAGTTCAATCAATGTGCACTTTGATGTCAGAACTCTGGTTGAATATAAAAAATCGGTCATTCCTCAATATTGTTTCTTCTTGACACAAAAGGGGTTCGTTTTTATAAATACATTTGAGGTATCTGAGCATAGAAGAACTAAATTATTTCTTGAAAAGATGATTCTTAAAGTCATTGAGGGGTTAGGGCCAATAAATTTTGCTCAACTAGTGACTAACAATAGATTAAGTTATGTTCACGCTAGTGATCTAATAGAATCAAAATTCTGTCATATTCATAAAACATAATATGCTACCCATCGGTAAGATTTGCTTTTAGAAAACATTGATAATGACATCACTTAGGTAAAAGATGTCATTAAGGATAGGAAGTTGATAAAGGGATTTTAGTATCGGCATACCATTGTTTTATATTTGATGAGAAAACACTCAAATGGAAGATAATTGAAAAATGTATGGTAAAACTAGATTTGCTACTAACGTTTTGATAGTTCAATCCATATTGCAAGTAGAAGAGGGTTTTAGATTAATTCCATCATCTGAATGTAGAGCTTTGAGTTATAACAAGAGAAAAAATGAGAAAATAATCATAAAAATAATTGAAAACTCCAAATTTTAAAATGGTGTGATAGATAGAATCACAACATTAGAGCCTCTTATCAACATGCTTGGTTTGGTTGATAGTAATGGGTCAACCATAAGATATTTAAATAAAGCAATATAAAGGGCAAGGGAGGTACTAAAGAGGAATTGTAGTAATCATGAATCTAGATATTTTGAATTGTTTGAAGAATTTTAAAAAGAGGCAAAAGAAAAATATAATTCACCTCATCTATGTTGTTATTACATTTCTTTATCCATATTTAATATGTGGCAGGTTTGTTAAACTTGATAATCCTAATGTGAAGGCTGACATTATCATGACTTTAGATACAATAATCCAGAAAGAGTACACAAATATATTCTTTTCAGGGTTATCGAAGTACCATATGTCGTATCTAAATGTATTTGATGGTGTTGCAATAAGATTATTGTTAACAATTCATCTTCGTAAGTATCTTCTTGTATTATTCGTGTTTTTGTATTTTTTTGTATTATTAGTTTTTCAATATTAGTTTTTTATTATTTTAATGAAATAAATTTTATTTCAATTTTAATTATATATTAAATATGTGGCTCAAAAATTTTTCATTATATAGGAGTTTGGTGGGAAGTCTGTGGAGAAAGCATTACACTGGTCAAATGGTTGCTATTTGGATTTTGAGCCAACCATGTAGCTCTTCAACGTGCGAATGACATTGGAGTGCTTTGAGGCAACACAAAACAAAATAATCAATAAATTGACACCAACTATGTTAATCAACTTAGTTAACTTAGTTTACGTAAAAATGAACTTGAAGGTGATGACTGCATCTTGTGAAAATAAAAAAACTGATTGTAATGCAATTAATCTTGAAGAGTTTGGTTCATTGCTAGAAGAGGTTTTTAAAGAGATGAGAAATGATGACACCTCTACAGATGATGATGATCATGGTGATGATGATGATGCATAATTACATGACTCGTTTCTATTAATTCTAATAACTCTACCATGTTGTATGTTTAATTTTGAATCATTCTAGTAATTTTTGTAGTTAATTTTGGATGATGGGATGAGATTCATGGGATAACTAAATTAATTGAGTTAATTATATTAGTTTAGTAAAAAATTTATGGACGGATTGTTTATTGATGGCCTTGGCAAATTTTATATTTTTTAGAATTTTAAATTTTCAAAATTTTTAAACTTATCCATTTTTTGTTCACTCCAAGTTTTTGTGCCTAACCCGATATATTCGCGACATTTTTATATAAAGTTTTTTTGCCGATCTGTATTTTAACTAGACCTTTTTCATCTAACTTTTTAAAATAAACTGATTTATTTCTGATTTTATGGTGAGTCGATATATTGATATTGCCTGGCTTCCTAACTATGTGTAAAACCAATGGAAAACTGTTTCATGCATCAATTCCCGCATTTCTACGCCTTTAAAATGGATGCAAATGGATGGTTTATCTAAAGGACCTAGTTTCTATACCCCATAGATGTAGAAATGCGGGTCTCTTCATAAATCTTTTTTTTGAGATAGATTTTAATACTTAATTTTTAAGTACATGTAATCTTTGATCATGAATGTGAATAAATAAATAAATTAAAAAAATTAAAAAAATTAATTCTAGTAAGAAAACATTTGGAACGTTAGTTTCTATTGTTTTTAGATGGAACACCGACTTGCATCCAATATTAAGATGGTTACACTTTCCCACATATGTAAAAATACGGTCCAGCCAACATGAAACACTTTCCTTAACTAAAAACAATTGAAACTAATGGTCCATAAGCTTTCTTTTATATATATATATATATATATATATATATATATATATATATATATATATATATATATATATATATATATATATATATATATATATATATATATATATATATATATAAACCTAACCCTAATCCCTATTCTAGCAAACCTTATAATACCATAAGATCCAGTAGACCACACCTAGACCCAATCCTAACTTAAGAAACATCAAATTATACCATAACCTATCGGCAAACCCTAGACCACTTATCCCAAATCTAGGTTCCTAACTATCTCAAGCTTAAACAACCAAGACTCAACTTAAGTCTACTTAGACATAGTAGGCAAATCCTCAAAGATCGGTAGAAGTTGGCATTTGAAGTCCCTACTTTGATCAGGCCATGGTTCTAGGTGTTGGGTTTGCAGGCCTAATCTTCAATTAGGTATCTAATTCCTTTTTTTTTACTCTATATTATTTCACTTGTATTTTTAGTTCAGTTTAACTTATCTTAATTTTCTTTTTCTATATCCTCTTACCTAATTTCTTTTTTTTAACTCTATTATTTCACTTGCATGGTAGTTTAGTTTTAACTTATCTTAATTTTCTTTTTCTAAAATCTCTTATAAATCTCTTCCCCTCTTACTCCCAAAGCTTTTCGAAGTGTGAGCTTTTATCAGATTTCTAGTTTCAGTACCTTGCAAGCCGGCTTAGCTGGCTATCGGTAAAGAAGGGCATTTCCCAGATCAGCCCTTTCACTAATTATAATTCATTGGAACCCCATATAAACTACCATCGAGTGACACCGTTTAAGCCTGAGGTTAGGTCGAGTGGGTGAATTGTTCGCCTCAAAATGGAGCATAAATGCATTTATATAGCTCAAGGACCCCTTGCGAATTGCATTTTTCATAAAAGAAGCCCAATAAGCATATATCAATCGTTTGGTTTTATAGAAATCAATTGAAAAGACTCTAATTTATCCGTTAGTAAGGTGAAAAGTAGTGCATGAATGAGTTCCAGCAAGTTAAATGATGTTAGAATGACCAAAACTTTAGATTTGGAGGAGTTTCGGCAATGAGGACAAGTTACCAAATATCACTGTCTAGCAAGAAAAGGTTCAACAATGGTGGACTTCTGGTGCCCGCTACAACTTTAATACAAGATCTCAGCAGTGGTAAAATGTTTTAATGATAGAACGATAGAAGCAACAGAGATTTGAGAGATCAAAGTACCATGTGGAAGAAGATGGATTTTTCTGCCTTCATCTTGTGGAAAAGGTCTTGTATATGTATGCAGAGGTTGATGCATTACACAGTCCATGCAATATACAAAAAAAGAAAGAAAATATCATAATATATGCAACTGGTACGATAAAGGAAAGATCATCATATATTATACAACTGTATGATAAAAGCAAATTATCCTATGATATCTAAGATAGAGGAAATATACATGTACATTTTTAGCCTTGTTTCTTTACTAAATAAGTTATTGGTCACTTGGCCTACAGTCACTCTTCCTTCTGATGTTGAATTATACAGTGAAATAACCAATTTTCCCATCTATCTGGCAAGACACTAGCAAAAGTAACCAACTACTATTAACTGCAGTCTCCAGTTCATACATGTCCAGCAATTTTTGCCAAAAATGATTATACAATTTCCTCATTCAACAAATGGTTGAATACGATATCATGCAACCATAGTAATATGCCTATGATAGTTTTTTGATTATATGAAATTTCTCTAGCTGATGCATTGTAGGCACCATTGCCTGTTAAACTTTAATATAGGCTGCCATTTTGAGTCCACTTGATAAATTGTAAGTAATGAGAAAATTATTTGTTCTTACAGAAAGATTTATGGTAATTTAATTAATTATAAAACCATTTACTCATTTGGTTAAGTTTCTATAGAAAAGCTTGTGTCATGAGTATCTAAACACCGACATATTCCAGAGTGTGTATTCTGAATGTTTTTTTCTTTAAACCCATTTTCTCACTTGGATAACTAGGTAAACAAAACACAAAGAAGAAAGAATTTGAGCACCGGAAAACCTATATAGATTTCGAGCTAATTCAGGGTGCACACTATACAATTTTTTTTCTTAGGTTAGTGAAGGATGCTTAGGCAAATGACCGACTTAAATAGGATTTTGTTGTCTTGAAATTTTGAGAATTTTTTTACAGAATTTTAAGTCGAAGCACATACATAGGTTTCATCCATATCCAAGCCGTATAATTTGTTTAAACCCATCTTCCTGCTCGAATAAGTTTTTAGGGAAAAAAGAAAGGATTTTTATGTACTTACATAGTAATAGCAGTGCACTTTTTTTTTTTAAATCCAAATGCACCCTCTCGTAACAATTTATAACCAAAATAAAAAAGAAAAAATTGATACAAGATTCCAACTTTATACTATAGAAGTAAGGTGTACTTAAAAAATTCACTAGACAAAGGTGTTTTGAAGTTGGAAAGCTTTCTAATCGATCATCTTGATATCGAGATTTATGAATATAAAGAAAGAAAATAACTTCAAATCTTAAAAATAATGTGTACGAAGTTCCGAGGACCCTCAATTTTCAAGATTTTCAAGTACTTATGGGGCTTGTTTGGGTACATGGATTTTAAAGCATGGATTCCTAATATCTTGGATTTTTCCAAAATCCATTGTTTGGACTACTTAATGACTAGGATACTTCGGATCAGGAAAATCAAAATCATGGAAATAAGACCTACTTTTTCATGATTTCATTTCCACACCAAAACCGGTTTTTCTGTATTTCCAAAGCCCATGGATTTCACTCATTGGCTTCCTCGACCCGAAACATAAAGAGCATTTGGTAGGTATGAAAATTTTAGAGAGAGAGAAAGAACCTAAATTTTTTAAAGAGATAAAACCTTTAAAAAATTTTAGTAAGAGAAACTATCTCAAGTTTTAAATTTTAGAGAGAAAAAGTATGTTAAAATTTTAGAGAGAGAAAGTATGTTAAAAAATTTTAGAGAAAGTAGCAATTTTTTTATAAAGATGAACTATCGCAAAATTTTAGAGAGAGAAATTATATCAAATTTTAATTTTTTGAGAGAGAAAATGTGTTAAAATATTAGATAGAGAAGGTATATTAAAATTTTAAAGAAAGAAAATATATTAAAATTTTAGAGAAAGTACCAAATTTTTTTAGAGAGATGAATTATCTCAAAATTTTAGAGAGAGAATCTATCTCAAATTTTAACTTTTAGAGAGAGAAAGCTTGTTAAAATTTTAGAAAGAGAAAGTAGGTTAAAAGTTTAGAGAAAGAAAGTACCAAATTTTTTTAGAGAAATAAACTATCTCAAAATTTTAAAGAGAAAAGAGCGAAAGAACATGAAAATTTTTAGATACATAATCTATCTCAATTTTTTACAGACAGAAACTATTTCAAAACTTTCAGAGAGAGGTAATATTAAATCTTAAGTTTTTGATAGATAAAGTATTCTTAAAATTGTAGAGACAAAAAGTATTCTTAAACTTTTAGAGAGATTATTATAAATTCTAGAAAGAGAAACTGCAAAAAAAAATTTAGAGACAGAAGTATCTCGTTTTTTAGAAAGAGAAACTATCTTGAAATTTGAGTTTTAGAGAGAAACTATCTCGAATTTGGAACTTTAGAGAGAGAAAATATATGAAAATTTTAAAGATAAAAATTATATCAAATTTTAGAGGGAGAAACTTTCAAAAAAAATTTAGAAATAGAAACTATCTCAAAATTTTTTGAGAGAGAAACTATTGTAAAATTTATGTTTTATAGAGAGAAAGTAGATGAAATTTTTGGAGAGAGAAACTATCTCAAAAGAATTTAGGAAGAAACTATCTCAAAATTTAATTTTTAAAGAGAGAAAGTATCTTAAATTTTAAACTTTAGAGAAAGAAAGTATATCAAATTTTGAAGAGACTATCAAATTTTAAAGAGATACTATTTCAAAATTTTAGAGAGGGCAACTATCTCAAGTTTTAAGTTTTAAAGAGAGAGTATCATAAAATTTTAGAAAGAGAAACTATATTAAATTTTATAGAGAGTAAAGCACCTAAAAATTTTAGAGAGAGAAATTATGTCAAAAATTTTAGATAGATAACTTCAAATTTTAAATTTTAGATAGAAAGTATATTAAAGTTTAGAGAGAGAAACCATATCAAATTTTTAAAAAAGAAACTATCTCGAAAATTTTATAGATACACTATCCCAAATTTTGACTTTTAGGAAGATAAAGCATATAAAAATTATAGAAAGAGAAATTGTATTAAGTTTAATTACCAAACAATGGACAAAGAAATGATGGCAAGGAATCCATTAATTTTGTATTGTTTATCTAAACAAGAGATTTGAGGAATCCATGACAAAAATCCATGGTATTGAATGTCCATAGATTTCTTTAGGATTTCAAATATGATTTCAAATATCTAAGATTCCTAATTTCCTCCTATCCAAACCGTCGCATAGATCGCCTGTTTTTAAATCTGCTTAAAACTGTGTTAACTTGATTCGAACGCGGCCATCTGCATATCATCCAGTGACGTTGAAGCCAGGCTTCTCGTCCAAATGTCCATTGCACTTTACATGCATTGCGTCTGGAATAAACCTTCCTCAGCTTTAACAGCCACGCCTATTCTATAAATGAATATTCACAATCTTTTTACTCCCTATTTAATCTTAATTTTCCGAAGAAGGAAGAAGAGAAAATCTTTCTTTCCTAATATGGAAGATTTTGCCGGCATGGCGGGATTTGCCAATTTCCATTGAGAGAGAGATAGTGCATAAGAGAGAGAATTAAGGCATTGAGAGAGAGAGAGAGAGAGAGAAGTAGGGCATTGAGAGTTCAGAGTTAAGAGGGAGAGGGAGAGAGGGCTGGTTTGTATTTCTAAAAATGGAGGAAGATGACCTGAGAAAGGGACCGAGATGGAGAAAGCGCCCCAATGTGCGTTATGCCTCCAGCACCATCTGCTTCTCGTTACAGTTTTTCATCTGCTTCACCTCAGTCCGCTTCCATGCCTCCAGCACCATCCACTTCTCGTTACAGTTTTTTATCGGCTCCACCTCAGTCCGCTTCCATGCCTCCAGCACCATCTGCTTCTCGTAACGATCAATGGAAGTCTCCCACCTTTCAACCTGCTTTCGAAGAATCTGCAACTGTAAAACAATTTAAAATAAATCGTGATTGTTTCCATTATCTATTTAAACAGGTAGATGAGTCCCTCGTTTCCCGTGAAAGGTAGGCTTTCTTTGATTTCTTGGTTTTTTGAACTGGTTTTGTATTTTTGGAAACTGAAGTTGTTTTGCGGGGCATGCAGGTTTCTCGTGACGAAAGAGGAAAATATTTCTAGACGAGAACGTGCTGTTTGGGAACGGGAACAGTTTATGAATTCCTTCCTGCTTGAGCTCGAAGAGCTGAAGCGGGATGCTTCGTTTTACAAGAGAAGTATTTTTGGATGGGAAGCCGTCTAATGGAAAGGTATTGGCTTCAATGTACTTTAAGAATGTTATCTCGTCTTCGCTGTTTTTACTGAAAATCAAAGTTACTCGTTATTGGTGAACGCTAGTGGTATTTTAATGGTGCATGCAAGCTGAATTGATCTCTGGTCTATTGATTTCGTGGGAAACACGTGCATCAGATAAAGATGTATGGCCACAATGATGTTTTTGAGTTCTTATTGGTTCCATGCCCATAGGAGTACTTAAAACTGTAAGAATTCCATGGGCTTCTTAGAAATCCTTATATTTCCTTATCGTACCATGTTGTCATATTTATATGACAAAATGCAATCATTTGTATGCAAAATAGATTGATATGAAAGAGCATAGTATGTGATTTCTTGGCTTTGGAATCATAACATCTATAACCTTTTTAAGTTAATAACTAGCTAAACAAACTTTACCTGCATGGCTATTAGAATCTGCGCTTATCAATTTGGAGTTAGGATGCTAAAAAGCGTTTTCTTTAGGGAGTTGGAATGATGATGAGTTGCACAATAGGATTGTTTCCGAACATCACAGCCCCAAGAGTTACGGGAACTTTGATTTCTGCATAATCCACACTACTTTCCAATTAAGATCTGAGCTTATCTATTTGGAGTTAGGATGGTGAAAGGCGTTTTCTTTAGGGAGTTGGAAAGATGATGAGTTGCACAATAGTCAAGAATGAAGATCTATTCAGGTGGATTGATTCCGATCATCACTGCCCCAAGAGTTACATGAACTTTGATTTCCGCATTAACGACACTATTTTCCAGTTAACAGCACCATTTTCTCATTGGCGACATCATTATTCAATTCCATAGCAAGAATACATCCACAATTGGCAGCACACACCCACAACGAAAAAGAAACGGAGCACTTGAGATTGAAAGTTTCTTTTTCAACTACCATATTGATGCATGCTTCCTTGATGTGCATGCTACATCAACTAAAAGTTGCAAGGGGGAGCTCTCTTTCTTTTACGTTTTTCCCATTTCCTCATGCATCTGTGCTTCAAGTTGCATCTTAATGATTCTAAGAGGGTAGGATCATGTGTTTCTGCTATATGCTTCGATGATATCAGAGTGTTCTCTGTTGTGTAAATGTCTTAGAGCCTGATCAAGAGCAATTTGGTACAACAATTGCTTCCAAAAATACCATGCGGATTTAAATTCTCTAATCGGGCTGTATCTTGCACGTAGGTGGTGTTGTTGCTGCCAAAATTAATATTCCCATTGACACCTACGTCATGCTTCGTGGAATTTGATTTATTTGCCTGTTTGATCTCCTCAGGCCTTTCAGAAATTAAGTTTCAATTCTTCTTTGTTAAGAAATACTGTCGTGGCCTCCATATGGAATACCTTGATGAGGTGCCTTTCCAGTTATGAATGTGTTGCATGGCCGAAATTGGGAACTGGGATCTGTTTCAGTTGCGATAATCCCATTTCTATTTTTAGACAATCAAGAACACTGATCTTGGCCATCTTTTGTCCTATAAAATGTTGCAAACTCAATAAATTTGTTCTTGTTTCTTGATTAAGATAGAGAAACTTGAAGTGTGTTATTGTTCAATATGTTCTTTTCTGCATGGTTCTATACACTGTCTCATACAAGAGCATGGTTGTTCTCCAATTTTGTAGAGGACTCAACTTTGTTCACTTATTTTTTCTCATGTTCTCTGTTAGCAATTCTCGTAGGCATTAGGTGTAAGGAATGTGTTGCACATTGTCCACCACACAATGCATATGTGAATTTCTTGCAGTCAAATGGGAATATCTCTAATGAGGTGCCCAATGGTTTGGGGCCCCACATCGAAAACAAGCTATTTAAGTGGCTTCATGGCAAAGCGGCATGAAGAAAGACCATGTAATGCATCTACAGTTTTTGCAATGTCCAATTACATAGTTTCCACAATCGCCCAGCCCCGTAGCTGCTGTCAATGTTCCAGGTGTGCATCTGCTGTAGGGGATGCAATACCACCTACATGGGTTCGCTATCCCACTGAAAGTGGGATCCTGAGCTTGTTCCTACCCTATGGGGATAGCAATTTGAAAGCAACATGTGGAAAAATATATCTCTTATCTAAGGAGCACTGTATCTGCATGTTACAGCTTGAATTTTGCAGGAAATCTGTCACATAAGTGTGTGTCTATATACAATAGTAAGATGCACCTGTTTTGCGGGTCCTGTCAAAAGGATATGTAAATATTATAGCAAACAATATGGTGAATGAGAAAATGACTATGTCTCTCTTTATAGCATATTAGACATATCCTTAGCCAAATGAGTAAATGTTGCATGCTATTTAAACATAACAAACAAAATTTGATACATCAAATAACCTGAAGAGAATATAATTGAGATTATAATTATAATTATATTTAGTAATCTTAGAATAAACTAGTTAATTTATACAATTGTTATTGTTGTCATCATCATCATAGGTTCAGGATTCCTAATATAATTGTTATTGTTATAATCAATATATATGCATCATCATCATCATCATCATTATCTAATTGCAAATTTTAGTCTTGTAATATATTCATAATATTTAATTAGGATTCTTCTTATTTTCGCAATTGTTATAATATTCATTAGAATATTACAGCTATGTTGTTAGTATAATTAATATTATTTATATCAATCACATTTTTTTAGTAATTAATAACACTAATAATTATTGTAATGAAAATAATTAATTATAATGATTTAAATAAGAAAAACGTTTATATAAGGTTGCAATCTTATAAGAGTTTCTTGAGATAGCTATTGCAATTTTTTTTTGATGAATGGTATGCTTTCTTCGACTCTAGATACTTAGGAATTGTGTTTATGCACTAAATGTAATTGCTATTTGAGGAGAAGGGGATATGATGGTAACATTTCCTATGAGAATTTCAGTATTCATATTGATATCTAACTGTTGGAGTGGTTGTCCCCTCCAAGTTGTTGCTTGTGCAACCAACATCAGATCTCCATAGTAGTGTATTGTCATTTTTTCCTAAGCAACCAAAATTGTCCTTGGATCTCTCTATACTTGATTTGTTTTTCTTTAGTTAAATGCTTAATTAATTGTCCTTTGCTAATAAAAGTCAGTTTTGTGTTGGGAAGAAAAAAATACAGAAGAACTCTACTTTTCCTAAGGTCTGTTCTGAAGTTGCTGACATATCATTTTCTTCTGCTGCCTTTATGAATGCCCATACTTCTGCTGCAACTCCAATTTTATTGATGCCCTATCCTAGTTGTGCGGCTTCTCTAACCAACATCTGATCTCCATAATGACATATTGTCATTTTATTTTTGAGCAACCAAAATTTGTCTTGTGCCTATTTTTCACTTTGATAAATGCAAATTTCCTTTTAGCTTTGAAATGGACACGAAAATGATTTTTAACATGGGAAATAGCAGGATATTTTACATAAGTCTGAATATATTTTCAATAAAAGTCCGTTCTGTGATCGAAGAAATCATTGCGGATGAACTTTGATTTTCCTAAGGCAGGTTCTTACCTATTATTTTGTTATGCTGAATATCCTTGTGTCTCTAACTCCATGGCTATTGGACTGTGTCCCTATCCTAGGTCCAAGGCTAGTGCCACCAATATCTGATCTACATATTATCATTTTTCTTGAGCAACAAAATCTTGTAGGTGCATCATTTTCTTTAGCTTCAGAATGGATTGTGGCATTATTTATTTCATGGGAATTTGCAGGATGCTTTTCATGAGTCTGATCTTGTTTCCAATAGAAGTCAGACCACGAAGAAATCAATGCAGATGAACTCTATTTTTCCTGAGGTTTGTTCTTGAAGTGGCGGACCTATTATTTTCTTGCTTTGCATGTATATATTTCCTTACTTTATACAACAAAAAAGAATATATGTTCTTACTCTATAGCTCCAATGCTATTTTTAGATGAAATCAGATGTCTTGGCCCAAGAATCTCTAAACCATAATGGTGCTTCCGTGAATGCTAGTAAAAAACCAGTTAGGCAATTGAATGCGGTTCTTGCACTTCAGGTATTCATAAGTTTGAGCACTCTGTAAGAATGAACTGTTTTTGTGTTCAACATTAATTGGATAAAATTTCTAATAGTTGATCTGCTGTATATTTTCAAGTGATGAAAGTTGTGTTATTTGCAGGCATCATCTGCTTATGCTCGCACTTCCAAAATTCGTAAGAAAGGCCCTGTTAAGAGAAAGCAGCATTTAGGTTCTCGATTATCAAAAGGAAGTCAGTGGCACAGTTGCTGTGGAATTATTGATGATTGCCATGGAGGTCCAAATTGTAGTCTTCCAAGAGATGTAATTACAGGATGTTCAGGGACTGTTGATGCCTGCATTCCAAACACTGGTAGCTTTAGTGATATTGACAATGAAATAGCTAGAGCATCTTGTTTTAAAGAGGCACCTCAGCCATCTCTACCTGAAGCTCCCTCTACTTCTTCCAAACAGAAAGAAATGGATGTTATGGCAAGTAATCAACTGCCAAACTCTTCTTTCCCAAGTATGACCTTCAAAATCAAGGCTGAGAATATTGAATACAGTCAAACTAGTCCTTCAAAGAGTCAGGAGGCGAATGTGCAAGCAGTGGATAAGATGAAAGGGGAAAATGAGACTGATGGCTCTTTGAGCGCCATTATGCAAGCAGTGAGTATGAATGGCAAAAATTATGGTGCTCCTGATATAGATGAGGTAGATCGTGTTCCATTGCAGGACAGGGTTAAAATCTCATTGTCAAGGGAGCTTTCTGCGATGGATGATATCAGTAACACTGCATGCTTAGAAACAAATCAGCCATGGGACATGAGATTTGATTATTTTGACTCTCTTGATTCCATCAACGACGAAGTTTAGCCACATCCCCTTGAAAAGGAAGGTTTGGTCAGACATTTGAAATTCATACTTAAAATATTATAAAATATTAGGAAGATTTGGTAATACCTATACTTCTTGAAAGAAAAAATTGACATACTAATGTTTTGCATGAATCAAAAATCTAATGTCAGCTACAATTTTCGATTTTTAATAAAGGACAAGCATAATCCCATTATATGCAATACTTTAACTTGCACATGTGGCCGTTACAAATTGAAGTTTTTACCATTTCTTTTTTCTTACATGTGGTTTTCATTTAGACCTTTTCTTTTTTCTTCTTTTTTAATTGTGTTAATTTGGATCTATAATCTTTACATTCTCTAATTTTTGATGTGGAATGGGAATCGCCAATCAGATGAAGTTCATTGGGCCGATTCTCTCTCGGAATAAAAAAAGAAAAATGGTTTGATAGGGCTGCAGCCCTATCAAAATACGTTACGCCTTACCTCAAACCCCATTGAAAGTTGCAATTTTGGAATTAGAAAACCTTCAAATCGATCATCTCAGTTTTGAATTATTGTTGTGAGAAAAAATTCGGATTCCAAGCTCTAAAAATAGTATATATTGTAACACATTATCTAGATCATCCATTTTGCCCTAAAAATAAGTGCTCATGGATCCAATAGATCTGTACCACTTTTTATGCTTCAAATCTAATAGTCGGCATTGGAGTTTGATATTGGATCCATCATGGAGATTTTCAATGCCAAAATCGATTTCTAGATAAGGATTCGAAGTGAGGCTCTACTGTGTTTTCATAAAACCTATGCCTTAAATAAAATTTTTTGCAATATTTCCTTTCATTATTCCCCATGTATGATAGGTTTGTGTGATGATTTACCAAGACAATACATATGATCTTAATCTTTGAACCCTTCTATTAAAAAACGGGAAAATTACGTAAATATCAGTTTTAGTTTTCATTATTACCAAAATACCGAATACCTTCTATAATTACTGACTTATTTTCGGTTTTTCAAAAACACAAATCATGCCAATTTCAGTTTTAAAAACATCAAAATAATGGAAAATTTTAAATTTTTGGTTCTTCAATAACCGAAAATTTTTTTCTCTGCCATAAACGACCAGTTTCAGGCAAAAAACCAGAGGCTCCCACATTCGTCAACTCTTCAAAACCCCACAACCATGGCCTCTTCAATTAGCAAAGATGGTTTGAGATAGAGAGGTTTTAGGGAGAGACGGGTCTTTGATTGAGAGAGCGGGGTTAACAGAGAGGGTTTCAGAGAGATAGCGAAGGGCTCTTCAATTAGCAACGATGGTTTGAGAGAGAGGTTTTAGGGGGAGAGGGGTCCTCTGATTGAGAGCAGGGGGTTTGAAAGAGAGAGGGTTTCAGAGAGATATAGAAGGGCTCTCTGATTAGCAAAGATGGTTTCAGAGAGAGGGGATCTCTGATTGAGAGAGGGGGAGTTTGAGAGAGATAGAGGGAGAGATAGAGGGTTTCAGAGGGATAGAGAAGGGGTTCGTGAGAGAGAGAGATATCGAGAGAGCATACGCAGATGACCCACGAGAGAAAAAAAAAATTGGTTCTACAAAAACCGAAGGCCCACATTCGTCAGTCTGCTCTTCAAAACCCCACAACCATGGCCTCTCCGATTAAGAAAGATGGTTTTAGAGAGAGAAGTTCAGAGAAAGAGGGGTCTCTGATTGATGATGGTGCCTCTCTGAATAAGAAAGATGGTTTCAGAGAGAGGGATCTCTAATCGAGGATGGTTTCAGATAGAGGTTTCAGGGAGAGAGGGGGTCTTTGATTGAGAGAGGTGGTTTGAGAGAGAGTGTTTCAGAGAGTTAGAAAAGGTTCTCCGATTAGAAAAGATGGTTTCAGAGAGAGATGTTTCTAGGAGAGAGGGGTCTAATTGAGAGAGATAGAGAAGCTCTCCGATTAGCAAAGACAGTTTCAGAGAAAGAGAGGGGGGTTTGAGAGAGATAGAGAAGATCTCCGATTAGCAAAGATGGTTTCGAAGAGAGAGAGAGAGAGAGAGAGAGAGAGGGGGGGGGGGGGGGGTTTGAAAGAGAGAGGGTTTCAGAGAGATAGAGAAAGCTCTCTGATTAGTAAAGATAGTTTCAAAAAAAGAGGTTTCAGAGAGAGAGCGGTCGTTGATTGAGAGAGGGTGGGTTTGAGAGAGAGAAGGTGGGTTTGAGAGATAGAGGCTTCAAAGAGATAAAGGAGGGGTTTCAGATAGATAGAGATAGGTAGAGAGATAATACGCAGAGGATCCATAAGAGAGAGAGAAAAAGTTCAACTGAAATTGACATGATTTTAGTTTTTCAAAAACCGAAAATGGGTAGTTTTATCTTTTTTAAAAAAAATTGTTATGAAGTCCAAAAAAAGGACATATCAGTAATAACGGAAAGTTTCAGTATTTTGGTAATAACATAAGCTAAAATGAATATTTACGTAATTTTCCCTAAACAAAATAATACACGTGTGCACTTTATTGTTCTTCAAAATTGTCAACTAATTCAAAACTATCAACTAATTCTAGACCTGGTAGGAGTATGGCCTACGCTTGATGGACTAGTGTTTGACCTTGGCAATGGTTATAGTTAGTTCGACTCTTACCATTTAAGTTGCTGATTAAAAAGACCAAATGAAGGGTGCATTACACATGCTGCACGGTATTCTTTATGGAACCATGTGAAAACTCTAAGAAACCAAATGTTTCTTTTCTAAGTTATTTCGTAACCGTCCTCTTCCCACTCAACGGTCATGGAACGTGTGCGCACACGTGAGACCAATGTTATGGGACTTGCTGCTTCTGGCTGTGGTGAGTTATTTGATCGAGTCTTTGATACATTCAAGTCATCCACAGGACCGAAAAGCTCTAAATAAATTAGAAAAAAAGAAAAAAAAAGTTAAAGATAAGTACCAAAAGTAAAATAAAATAGAAAACAACATTAAAAAGGTCAAAACGAGGTTTAAAAAATATTAAAAATATAGGTAAAGAAAATTTGATTTATAACAATTGCCTAAAGTATACTAAAATAAAATACATCTAAATGAGCATAAGAAGTAGTAAAAAATGGATTTCAAAAATCACTTTGTGGGCAAAAATAATCTAAAAAAGAAAGAAAAATATAAAAATAAGTAATTATGGCCTAAATATTACCCAATCTTTTCCAAATCAATAGAAAACATTTAAAAGATTGTCTACAAAGAGACCCTTTATCTTTTATACACGGAGGTTACAACTATTCATACTCATTAGATGTCAAATTTGATGGCTTGAGGTGAGTCACGAAGTTCGAAAAGTTATTTTTGAAATTTGTGTCTATTCAATAACACTATTACAACCACCCATTTTAAAATTTAAGAGACAAGAATGAGTGTGGCCATCATGTATAAAAGATAAATGGTCTCTTTGTAGACAATCTCGACATTTAAAACCTTATAAACAAATTTCTTATTTTTAAATTTTTTAGATTTTTTTAAAAAATTTGCTACTTGACAACCCTAACCTGCCAAAACCGGAACATGGCCAGTGGTCGCTTCTAGTAACCCGACGTAGTCCAGGTCAACCCGGCCGGTTTTGCAAACTTTGTTCACTCGTTCTACTAGCGCTTTGCAATTCCATGTGGCTTCTCCGGTTCTCAATGGCGCCCAATTTATCTTAGAGAGAAGAAAATAAAAAGTTGAGAGGCTGTAGATCACTGGTTGCCTTGTTAATCACCATTGAATTTCGTAAAGGGCTCATACTTTAAGGCAGTCCAGATTCGCATTTTATATGTGGAAAACGTTTACGTAGAGCCGAGGATCTAAACAATCAAATTAGAGTGCACCTCAAACATTTCACTAGAAGAGGTTGTTCTGTCATATTCATAAAACACAATATGCTACCCATCGGTAAGATTTGCTTTTAGAAAACATTGATAAGGACATCACTTAGGTAAAAGATGTCATTAATGATAGGAAGTTGATAAAGGGATTTTAGTATCGGCATACCATTGTTTTATATTTGATGAGAAAACACTCAAATGGAAGATAATTGAAAAATGTATGGTAAAACTAGATTTGCTACTAACGTTTGATGGTTCAATCCATATTGCAAGTAGAAGAGGGTTTTAGATTAATTCCATCATCTGAATGTAGAGCTTTGAGTTATAACAAGAGTAAAAATGAGAAAATAATCATAAAAATAATTGAAAACTCTAAATTTTAAAATGGTGTGATAGATACAATCACAACATTAGAGCCTCTTATCAACATGCTTGGTTTGGTTGATAGTAATGGGTCAACCATAAGATATTTAAATAAAGCAATATAAAGGGCAAGGGAGGTACTAAAGAGGAATTGTAGTAATCATGAATCTAGATATTTTGAATTGTTTGAAGAATTTTAAAAAGAGGCAAATGAAAAATATAATTCACCTCATCTATGTTGTTATTGCATTTCTTTATTCATATTTAATATGTGGCGGGTTTGTTAAACTTGATAATCCTGATGTGAAGGCTGACATTATCATGACTTTAGATACAATAATTCAGAAAGAGTACACAAATATATTCTTTTCAGGGTTATCGAAGTACCATATGTCGTATCTAAATGTATTTGATGGTGTTGCAATAAGATTATTGTTAACAATTCATATTCGTAAGTATCTTCTTGTATTATTAGTTTTTTTGTATTTTTTTGTATTATTAGTTTTTTATTATTTTAATGAAAAAAATTTTATTTCAATTTTAATTATATATTAAATATGTGGCTCAAAACTTTTTCATTATATAGGAGTTTGTTGGGAAGGCTGTGGAGAAAGCATTACACTGATCAAATGGTTGCTATTTGGATTTTGAGCCAACCATGTAGCTCTTCAGCGTGCGAATGACATTGGAGTGCTTTTGAGGCAACACAAAACAAAATAATCAATAAATTGACACCAACTATGTTAATCAACTTAGTTAACTTAGTTTACATAAAAATGAACTTGAAGATGATGACTGCATCTTGTGAAAATAAAAAAAACTGATTGTAATGCAATTAATCTTGAAGACTTTGGTTCATTGCTAGAAGAGGTTTTTAAAGAGATGAGAAATGATGACACCTCTACAGATGATGATGATCATGGTGATGATGATGATGCATAATTACATGACTCGTTTCTATTAATTCTAATAACTCTACCATGTTGTATGTTTACTTTTGAATCATTCTAGTAATTTTTGTAGTTAATTTTGGATGATGGGATGAGATTCATGGGATAACTAAATTAATTGAGTTAATTATATTAGTTTAGTAAAAAATTTATGGACGGATTGTTTATTGATGGCCTTGGCAAATTTTTTATTTTTTAGAATTTTAAATTTTCAAAATTTTTAAACTTATCCATTTTTTGTTCACTCCAAGTTTTTGTGCCTAACCCGATATATTCGCGACATTTTTATATAAAGTTTTTTTGCCGATCTGTATTTTAACTAGACTTATTTCATCTAACTTTTTAAAATAAACTGATTTATTTCTAATTTTATGGTGAGTCGATATATTGATATTGCCTGGCTTCCTAATTATGTGTAAAACCAATGGAAAATTGTTTCATGCATCAATTCCCGCATTTCTACGCCTTTATAATCGATGCAAATGGATGGTTTATCTAAAGGACCTAGTTTCTATGCCCCATAGATGTAGAAATGCGGGTCTCTTAATAAATCTTTTTTTTGAGATAGATTTTAATACTTAATTTTTAAGTACATGTAATCTTTGATCATGAATGTGAATAAATATATAAATTTTAAAAATTAAAAAAAAAATTAATTCTAGTAAGAAAACATTTGGAACGTTAGTTTCTATTGTTTTTAGATGGAACACCGACTTGCATCCAATATTAAGATGGTTACACTTTCCCACATATGTAAAAATACGGTCCAGCCTACATGAAAAACTTTTCCTTATCTAAAAACAATTGAAACTAATGGTTCATAAGCTTTCTTTTATATATATATATATATATATATATATATATATATATATATATATATATAAACCTAACCCTACTCCCTATTCTAGCAAACCTTATAATACCATAAGATCCAGTAGTCCACACCTAGACCCAATCCTAACTCAAGAAACACCAAATTATACCATAACCTATCGGCAAACCCTAGACCACTTATCCCAAATCTAGGTTCCTAACTATCTCAAGCTTAAACAACCAAGACTCAACTTAAGTCTACTTAGACATAGTAGGCAAATCCTCAAAGATCGGTAGAGGTTGGCATTTGAAGTCCCTACTTTGATCAGGCCATGGTTCTAGGTGTTGGGTTTGCAGGCCTAATCTTCAATTAGGTATCTAATTCCTTTTTTTTTACTCTATATTATTTCACTTGTATTCTTAGTTCAGTTTAACTTATCTTAATTTTCTTTTTCTAAAACCTCTTACCTAATTCCTTTTTTTTTACTCTATTATTTCACTTGCATGGTTAGTTTAGTTTTAACTTATCTTAATTTTCTTTTTCTAAAATCTCTTATAAATCTCTTCCCCTCTTACTCCCAAAGCTTTTCGAAGTGTGAGCTTTTATCAGATTTCTAGTTTCAGTACCTTGCAAGCCGGCGTAGCTGGCTATCGGTAAAGAAGGGCATTTCCCAGATCAGCCCTTTCACTAATTATAATTCATTGGAACCCCATATAAACTACCATCGAGTGACACCGTTTAAGCCTGAGGTTAGGTCGAGTGGGTGAATTGTTCGCCTCAAAATGGAGCATAAATGCATTTATATAGCTCAAGGACCCCTTGCGAATTGCATTTTTCATAAAAGAAGCCCAATAAGCATATATCAATCGTTTGGTTTTATAGAAATCAATTGAAAAGACTCTAATTTATCCGTTAGTAAGGTGAAAAGTAGTGCATGAATGAGTTCCAGCAAGTTAAATGATGTTAGAATGACCAAAACTTTAGATTTGGAGGAGTTTCGGCAATGAGGACAAGTTACCAAATATCACTGTCTAGCAAGAAAAGGTTCAACAATGGTGGACTTCTGGTGCCCGCTACAACTTTAATACAAGATCTCAGCAGTGGTAAAATGTTTTAATGATAGAACGATAGAAGCAACAGAGATTTGAGAGATCAAAGTACCATGTGGAAGAAGATGGAATTTTCTGCCTTCATCTTGTGGAAAAGGTCTTGTTATATGTATGCAGAGGTTGATGCATTACACAGTCCATGCAATATACAAAAAAAGAAAGAAAATATCATAATATATGCAACTGGTACGATAAAGGAAAGATCATCATATATTATACAACTGTATGATAAAAGCAAATTATCCTATGATATCTAAGATACAGGAAATATACATGTACATTTTTAGCCTTGTTTCTTTACTAAATAAGTTATTGGTCACTTGGCCTACAGTCACTCTTCCTTCTGATGTTGAATTATACAGTGAAATAACCAATTTTCCCAACTATCTGGCAAGACACTAGCAAAAGTAACCAACTACTATTAACTGCAGTCTCCAGTTCATACATGTCCAGCAATTTTTGCCAAAAATGATTATACAATTTCCTCATTCAACAAATGGTTGAATACGATATCATGCAACCATAGTAATATGCCTATGATAGTTTTTTGATTATATGAAATTTCTCTAGCTGATGCATTGTAGGCACCATTGCCTGTTAAACTTTAATAGAGGCTGCCATTTTGAGTCCACTTGATAAATTGTAAGTAATGAGAAAATTATTTGTTCTTACAGAAAGATTTATGGTAATTTAATTAATTATAAAACCATTTACTCATTTGGTTAAGTTTCTATAGAAAAGCTTGTGTCGTGAGTATCTAAACACCGACATATTCCAGAGTGTGTATTCTGAATTTTTTTTTCTTTAAACCCATTTCCTCACATGGATAACTAGGTAAACAAAACACAAAAAAGAAAGAATTTGAGCTCCGGAAAACCTATATAGATTTCGAGCTAATTCAGGGTTTCTTAGGTTAGTGAAGGATGCTTAGGCAAATGACCGACTTAAATAGGATTTTGTTGTCTTGAAATTTTGAGAGTTCTTTTACAGAATTTTAAGTCGAAGCACATACATAGGTTTCATCCATATCCAAGTCGTATAATTTGTTTAAACCCATCTTCCTGCTCGAATAAGTTTTTAGGGAAAAAAGAAAGGATTTTTATGTACTTACATAGTAATAGCAGTGCACTTTTTTTTTTTAAATCCAAATGCACCCTCTTGTAACAATTTATAACCAAAATGAAAAAGAAAAAATTGATACAAGATTCCAACTTTATACTATAGAAGTAAGGTGTACTTAAAAAATTTACTAGACAAAGGTGTTTTGAAGTTGGAAAGCTTTCTAATCGATCATCTTGATATCGAGATGTATGAATATAAAGAAAGAAAATAATTTCAAATCTTAAAAATAATGTGTACGAAGTTCCGAGGACCCTCAATTTTCAATATTTTCAAGTACTTATGGGGCTTGTTTGGGTACATGGATTTTAAAGCATGGATTCCTAATATCTTGGATTTTCCCAAAATCCATTGTTTGGACTGCTTAATGACTAGGATACTTCGGATCAGGAAAATCAAAATCATGAAAATAAGACCTACTTTTTCATGATTTCATTTCCACACCAAAACCGGTTTTTCTGTATTCCCAAAGCCCATGGATTTCACTCATTGGCTCCCTCGACCCGAAACATAAAGAGTATTTGGTAGGTATGAAAATTTTAGAGAGAGAGAAAGAACCTAAATTTTTTAAAGAGATAAAACCCTTAAAAAATTTTAGAGAGAAAAAGTATGTTAAAATTTTAGAGAGAGAAGTATGTTAAAATTTTAGAGAAAGTAGCAATTTTTTTTATAAAGATGAACCATCGCAAAATTTTAGAGAGAGAAATTATATCAAATTTTAATTTTTAGAGAGAAAATATATTAAAATTTTAGAGAAAGTACCAAATTTTTTTAGAGAGATGAATTATCTCAAAATTTTAGAGAGAGAAACTATCTCAAGTTTTAACTTTTAGAGAGAGAAAGCATGTTAAAATTTTAGAGAGAGAAAGTAGGTTAAAATTTTAGAGAAAGAAAGTACCAAATTTTTTTAGAGAAATAAACTATCTCGAATTTTAAAGAGAGAAGACCGAAAGAACATGAAAATTTTTAGATACAGAATCTATCTCAATTTTTTAGAGAGAGAAACTATTTCAAAACTTTTAGAGACAGGTAATATCAAATCTTAAGTTTTTGATAGATAAAGTATTCTTAAAATTGTAGAGAAAAAAAGTATTCTTAAACATTTAGAGATATTATTATAAATTCTAGAAAGAGAAACTGCAAAAAAAATTTGGAGAGAGAAGCATCTCGTTTTTTAGAAAGAGAAACCATCTTGAAATTTGAGTTTTAGAGAGAAACTATCTCGAATTTGAAATTTTAGAGAGAGAAAATATATGAAAATTTTAAAGATAAAAATTATATCAAATTTTAGAGGGAGAAAACTTTCAAAAAAAAATTGGAAATAGAAAGTAACTCAAAATTTTTGGAGAGGGAAACTATTGTAAAATTTATGTTTTATAGAGAGAAAGTATTTTAATATTTTAGAAAGATGAACTATATCAAATTTTAGATAGAGAAAGTACATGAAATTTTTGGATCGAGAAACTATCTCAAAAAAATTTAGGAAGAAACTATCTCAAAATTTAATTTTTAGAGAGAGAAAGTATCTTAAATTTTAAACTTTAGAGAGAGAAAGTATATCAAAGTTTAAAGAGACTATCAAATTTTAAAAAGATACTATTTCAAAATTTTATAGAGGGCAACTATCTCAAGTTTTAAGTTTTAAAGAGAGTGCATCTTAAAATTTTAGAAAGAGAAACTATATTAAATTTTATAGAGAGTAAAGCACCTAAAAATTTTAGAGAGAGAAATTATGTCAAAATTTTTAGATAGATAATTTCAAATTTTAAATTTTAGATAGAAAGTATATTAAAGTTTAGAGAGAGAAACCATATCAAATTTTAAAAAGAGAAACTATCTCAAAAATTTTATAGATACACTGTCCCAAATTTTGAGTTTTAGGAAGATAAAGCATATAAAAATTATAGAGAGAGAAATTATATTAAGTTTAATTACCAAACAATGGACAAAGAAATGATGGCAAGGAATCCATTAATTTTGTATTGTTTATCTAAACAAGAGATTTGAGGAATCCATGACAAAAATCCATGGTATTGAAAGTCCATAGATTTTTTTAGGATTTCAAATATGATTTCAAATATCTAAGATTCCTAATTTCCTCCTATCCAAACGGTCGCATAGATCGCCTGTTTTTAAATCTGCTTAAAACTGTGTTGACCGGATTCGAATGCGGCAATCTGTATATCATCCAGTGATCTTGAATCCAGGCTTCTTGTCCAAATGTCCATTGCACTTTACATGCATTGCATCTGGAATAAACCTTCCTCAGCTTTAACAGCCACGCCTATTCTATAAATGGATATTCACAATCTTTTTACTCCCTATTTAATCTTAATCTTCCCAAGAAGGAAGAAGAGAAAATCTTTCTTTCCTAACATGGAAGATTTTGCAGGCATGGCGGGATTTGCCAATTTCCATTGAGAGAGAGACAGTGCATAAGAGAGAGAATTAGGGCATTGAGAGAGAGAGAGAAGTAGGGCATTGAGAGTTCAGAGTTCAGAGGGAGAGAGTGAGGGCTGGTTTGTATTTCTAAAAATGGAGGAAGATGACCTGAGAAAGGGACCAAGATGGAGAAAGCGCCCCAATGTGCGTTACGATATTTCATCTGCTCCACCTCAGTCCGCTTCCATGCCTCCAGCACCATCTGCTTCTCGTTACAATTTTTCATCTGCTTCACCTCAGTCTGCTTCCATGCCTCCAGCACCATCCACTTCTCGTTACAGTTTTTTATTGGCTCCACCTCAGTCCGCTTCCATGCCTCCAGCACCATCTGCTTCTCGTAACGATCAATGGAAGTCTCCCACCTTTCAACCTGCTTTCGAAGAATCTTCAACTGTAAAACAATTTAGGATAAATCGTGATTGTTTCCATTATCTATTTAAACAGTTAGATGAGTCCCTCGTTTCCCGTGAAAGGTAGGCTTTCTTTGATTTCTTGGTTTTCTGAATTGGTTTTGTATTTTTGGAAACTGAAGTTGTTTTGCGGGGCATGCAGGTTTCTCGTGACGAAAGAGGAAAATATTTCTAGACGGGAACGTGCTGTTTGGGAATCGGAACAGTTTATGAATTCCTTCCTGCTTGAGCTCGAAGAGCTGAAGCGGGATGCTTCGTTTTACAAAGAGAAGTATTTTTGGATGGGAAGCCGTCTAATGGAAAGGTATTGGCTTCAATGTACTTTAAGAATGTTATCTCGTCTTTGCTGTTTTTACTGAAAATCAAAGTTACTCGTTTTTGGTGAACGCTAGTGGTATTTTAATGGTGCATGCAAGCTGAATTGATCTCTGGTCTATTGATTTCGTGGGAAACACGTGCATCAGATAAAGATGTATGCCCACAATGATGTTTTTGAGTTCTTATTGGTTCCATGCCCATAGGAGTACTTAAAACTGTAAGAATTCCATGGGCTTCTTAGAAATCCTTATATTTCCTTATCGTACCATGCTGTCATATTTATATGACAAAATGCAATCATTTGTATGCAAAATATATTTATATGAAAGAGCATAGTATGTGATTTCTTGGCTTTGGGATCATAACATCTATAACCTTTTTAAGTTAATAACTAAACTTTACCTGCATGGCTATTAGGATCTGCGCTTATCAATTTGGAGTTAGGATGCTAAAAAGCGTTTTCTTTAGGGAGTTGGAATGATGATGAGTTGCACAATAGTCGAGAATGAAGATCTATTCAAGTGGATTGTTTCCGAACATCACAGCCCCAAGAGTTACAGGAACTTTGATTTCTGCATAATCCACACTACTTTCCAATTAGGATCTGAGCTTATCTATTTGGAGTTAGGATGGTGAAAGGCGTTTTCTTTAGGGAGTTGGAAAGATGACGAGTTGCACAATAGTCAAGAATGAAGATCTATTCAGGTGGACTGATTCCGATCATCACTGCCCCAAGAGTTACATGAACTTTGATTTCCGCATTAACGACACTATTTTCCAGTTAGCAGCACCATTTTCTCATTGGCGACATCATTATTCAATTCCATAGCAAGAATACATCCACAATTGGCAGCACACACCCACAACGAAAAAGAAACGGAGCACTTGAGATTGAAAGTTTCTTTTTCAACTACCATATTGATGCATGCTTCCTTGATGTGCATGCTACATCAACTAAAAGTTTCAAGGGGGAGCTCTCTTTCTTTTACGTTTTTCCCATTTCCTCATGCATCTGTGCTTCAAGTTGCATCTTAATGATTCTAAGAGGGTAGGATCATGTGTTTCTGCTATATGCTTCGATGATATCAGAGTGTTCTCTGTTGTGAAAATGTATTAGAGCCTGATCAAGAGCAATTTGGTACAACAATTGATTCCAAAAATACCATGTGGATTTAAATTCTCTAATAGGGCTGTATCTTGCACGTAGGTGGTGTTGTTGCTGCCAAAATTAATATTCCCATTGACACCTACGTCATGCTTCGTGGAATTTGATTTATTTGCCTGTTTGATCTCCTCAGGCCTTTTCAGAAATTAAGTTTTAATTCTTCATTGTTAAGAAATACTGTCGTGGCCTCCATATGGAATACCTTGATGAGGTGCCTTTCCAGTTATGAATGTGTTGCATGGCCGAAATTGGGAACTGGGATCTGTTTCAGTTGCGATAATCCCATTTCTATTTTTAGACAATCAAGAACACTGATCTTGGGCCATCTTTTGTCCTATAAAATGTTGCAAACTCAATAAATTTGTTCTTGTTTTTTGATTAACATAGAGAAACTTGAAGTGTGTTATTGTTCAATATGTTCTTTTCTGCATGGTTCTATACACTGTCTCATACAAGAGCATGGTTGTTCTCCAATTTGTTGAGGACTCAACTTTGTTCACTTATTTTTCATGTTCTCTGTTAGCAATTCTCGTAGGCATTAGGTGTAAGGAATGTGTTGCACATTGTCCACCACACAATCCATATGTGAATTTCTTGCAGTCAAATGGGAATATCTCTAATGAGGTGCCCAATGGTCCACATCGAAAACAAGCTATTTAAGTGGCTTCATGGCAAAGCGGCATGAAGAAAGACCATGTAATGCATCTACAGTTTTTGCAATGTCCAATTACATAGTTTCCACAATCGCCCAGCTCCGTAGCTGCTGTCGATGTTCCAGGTGTGCATCTGCTGTAGGGGATGCAATACCACCTACATGGGTTCGTGATCCCACTGAAAGTGGGATCCTGAGCTTGTTCCTACGCTATGGGGATAGCAATTTGAAAGCAACATGTTGGAAAAATATATCTCTTATCTAAGAAGCACTGTATCTGCATGTTACAGCTTGAATTTTGCAGGAAATCTGTCACATAAGTGTGTGTCTATATACAATAGAAAGATGCACCTGTTTTGCGGGTCCTGTCAAAAGGTTATGTAAATAATATAGCAAACAATATGGTGAATGAGAAAATGACTATGTCTCTCTTTATAGCATATTAGACATATTCTTAGCCAAATGAATAAATGTTGCATGCTATTTAAACCAAATGAGTAAAATTTCTATGACATTTGAAGAAACCAATTGCAAATGGATCACTATCAATGATCGGCCTAATAATTGCACAAGAAAGATAGAAAAAAAAAATTCCCACAACAAACACAGCCAATTAATTCGAAGCATTGTGCGATCAAAAATGACGGATCGCTCTCTATGACTAGCTTAAACACTGCTTAAAAGACAGTTAGAGAGAGAAAATCAACCCCGTTCTTCAGCCTGAGTGAAGTTGATGATGAGTTCGCAAAATCGAGGAGGCAAGTCGGCCTCATTCTTCAACCTGAACGTGATGGGTTTGCACATTCTTTAAGGCAAGAGCTCAAAGTTTCACCAACGGGAGAACCATCTCAACACGAACAGTGGACTGGAGATTTTAGAGAGAGAAAGAGAGTTCTCTTTTTTCATCGGTAGAGAGAGATAAGAGGGGTCAATGGAGAGTGCAGGGTAGACGAAAGAGAAAGCAGGAAAGTGCTTAGATGTTGGAGTTTAGATAGAGAGAACGATAGCATGGCTTGGGGAGAGGAAGGTGAGCCCCTGAAATTTGAGACAGGGCAAGTTAGCAGAGAACGCTAGAGGAGAGGGGTATGGGGTGAAATTTTTATTTGTTTGAAGCTTTTTGCTTTGCCAAGCGATTTGGTTTCAAGCCGATCACAACCGAGAGTTTCCCCAAAATTAAACGAACTGTCGATGGTAGTCGAGCGAGATCACTGTTCCCTATCGACTATAAGTTTTGGGAAGACTTTTCCATATATATACATATATATATATATATATATATATATATATATATATATATATATATATATATATATATATATATATATATACATATATATATATATATATATATACATATATATATATATATATATATATATATATATATATATATATATATATATATATCCAAATTGGGGAACTCATTTGAGAATTATATAGTATTTTATAAAACCAAAGATATAGGAAAAGGTTATATAAAGTTCCAATGATAAAATGTAGAACTAAAGATGCACCCCAAAGATCCATCGAAAAAAGTTGTTTTAATGTTGAAAAAGTCCTTAATTGATTGTCGACATCAAGATGTATGAGTGTATGAAAACAAATTTAAAATTTTGAGTGTCAGAAATTGTGCATCTTGCAACATATTATCTAGACTGTCCATTTTAGGAATTTTCATATGTTTATAGATCTACTTGATTTGAACCATTTTTGGAGTTTAAAAGTATTTAATTAGATATGACAATAGACTTTCAGAAAATCCAAATAATCTTTTACGCAAAAACTGCATGACATGATAAAATTTGGTGGCGTGTCTTAATTGCATTTATTAAGGTTGCAACCTTATAGAACCACACCCATGGATATATGAAATTGGAAATAAAAAATTTCAAGGTAGGTATGTTAGGGTAGACCCTGATGGATCATGGGTGCGGGCACACTTTACAACTCAATGCACAATCGAATTTCCATTGCCAGTGGCATGATAGGGTAGACCCTGATGAATCATGGGACGGGCACACTCGACAACCCAACGTGCAATCTAATTTCCATTGCCAAGTAAGGGAATAGTTCAATGTTTGTTATATTTGCTATTACTTGATGACCATTTTGCTCCATCGTGAATTAAAATAGAATCATGTAGGGAAATTTTTAGTAATCTCATATCATTCCCACTTACTACACGGGCTGTCAATAATAAATGTCCTTGAAATTTACAATGACATTACATTAAAGAAAAAACAACCATAAAAAAAGCCATAGAGTGTAAGAGAGAAAAGTGTCAGTCACTTAGTCTTATTCAGGCACGAATTCATTCAAATGTTACATAGAGAGAGTGAGAGAGAGAGAGAGAAACACAACTATAGGTTCATCCGGTTGGGAGCCCGCCTGATGGTTTGTAATCTTTGTTCAACAGTCATCAAAGGAGAAGCTTAACCTCTCGTGGGTGGGGTCGCAATCGAAGATTGCACTGGAGTATGGGGTTGCAAACCAAGGTCATGATGGAGATCTAAATGGCTATCATGCTCTTCTACAATAGGCGGGAAAATGGTCGGTCTAGTCCGTGGTGGGGGAGAAGCCAAATCATCTTCCACTTCAATATTCTCATCCATCGCAGCTAAGGCATCTATGTCATCAACAAGGTTGTCATCTTCAGAATGAGCATCCCAATTCTTGTAGTTGGTCTTGTAATAGTCCTCAATCTGCTCAGTAGCGTGTCAATGTAGTGAACACAGACCAATGACTCAGATCGATCCGCATTCAGTTGATTATGCTTAACACTGTGAATGTAACTATACGTGCTCCAACATCTCTCAGTGCATGACTTGGGACAACACCTTAACTGCAACTGAATACAACTCTGAGGCCCCACCACCATACAAGTCCCACCACGATATTGATGACATTGTACCTCTATCAGCTATGGATGCTGGTAGTGAGAAACTCCCCTTGCTGCTAACAAAATCACTTATTTGTTGTTGTACCTTGCTCCGCTCAGCCTGATCCCTAACTATCGCATCAAGAGCACCATGGTAGGACATAGATACCTCAATATCCTGATGGGGCTTCACCCGCTTCTCCCCACCATGTGTCGGTACTGGCAACCATTCACGAGAATAACATTTAGGGCTAAGAATAAGAGAAAGACAATGAAGTGGAAGGTTAGCCCTGTTCCATATGGCTACCAATAAGTCCCTAACCTTTTGAAGCAAAACTAGATCATCATATAGAGAAGCCGATATTTCTCCCAACATGGTATCCATACGCTTGTGCGCATCTCCAATTACAGCCTTATCACTATCTGTAAACTTTATCATCTTCCAGATCTGCCTTGTGAACCCTAATATTTTTTTGTTTGTTGCTCAAAAATTATATTCTGCGAACTTCACCATGCTCCTCGCCTCCCGAACCATGTCTTAGTCCATCCCAATGGTTGCTCAAGATTAGGGATGTCAAGACCAGCCTTACTTCCTTAAGGCGCCTTAACATGATGTAGTGATAACCGAATCTGGTCTTCTTGGATTTTAGAAGCTCGAGTTTCAAAATAGTTCAAAATATGTACAAACACCTCGTGTGGTTGCGTATATATGTCACTACCCTCTTTGCAATGATCCCTAACAAAAGCAAATCTTCGGTGCCTTTTCTTTTTGTCCGCAATATCCTTCATGGGAAGGCTCAACGTGTGAGCTAAGCAGCCAGATCAAAAAATATGGGGATGACGTCTATGAATTATTGAACCAGCTCCCTTGCAATTTGATGCACTCTCAGTCACGACTTGAACGACATTATAAGGTCCAATATGGTCAATAGCCTTTAAGAGTATATCCGTAACATTCTGACTAGTATGCTCAATTTCAAAGCAATCATAACCAATCACAAACATAGCCTTACCCCCTAATACAACCATTATGTTTATCAAGGATTGATTCTTCACATTACTCCACCCATCAGAAATAATAGAACGCCTAGCTCATTGTCAATCCGGCTCCTCTCCTTATCTAGCAAACTTGTCCTCAATCTTTCATATTTAGGGGGCACATAACCCTCGGGAGCATTGTTTATTGCATATATCATTTCTTGAAACTGAGGACCCTTTACCACATTAAAAGAGATCCCATGACCATAAAAACATCAAGCGATTGCAGCATCGACATCCTCCCTCGCATGAGCATCAAAGATATGGGCTATACTACACCTAACCCTTTTATTTGAACTCGAAGCAATTTGTGTCAACCTGATCACTGCGATAATGAAGTGAATACAGTTTGATCAAGCGACCTAATGCTTTCTTTTCGACTCAAACCAAACAAACCTTTAGCCTCAAACTCTTCTACCCTCAACGCATCTCATTCGTCTTTTGATATTTTTGGGCAAAGAATTATACCTTTAGTCTTCTTCCCCTATGAAAGGCCTAATAAATGTGCACGCACACGTATGTACAATCCTGTGAAAGGACATCTCGACACTCAAAATTACATTTCCATTCCTCCCCCCACTCCCTATTTCATATCACCACCTACTAGAGTGACATAATCCCACAAAGGAATTCAAGATGGTTCATCTACCTCTTCATCTTGTACACCTGTATTATCCCCTCCAAAATATTGAATGACTTAATCTGGTTCCATAATATTACAAAATGGGATACACTGCACAGCAAGAGAATATTACTTTATTAATCTCATCTCTCAATTGTCAATACATCTTCCTTACTCACGTCTGAATCTTATCTCACTAAGCCTCTCTCTCTCTCTTTCTATCTCTCTATCTCTCCCACACACCATTCCACTCTCTTTATATGCCTTTCCTTCTCTGCCTAAACTTAGTAGAAGATAGACTTGTATAAAAGGTCAAGAACGTTCATAATTGCTTGCGCGCAACAAATCGTTAATAATTTTTTGCGCACAAAGTAAATGATATAAGTGAATAAAAGTGATGATAGTATATTTAATGTCAAAATGTCAGCGAAAGTTAAGAAAACAACATATAAAAGAGACAAGATAAGGAGAGATATATAATGCACATGACAAAAGTGCAATCAATAACAAAGTAAAAGATAAACAAAAAGATATATATATATATATATATATATATATATATATATATATAGAGAGAGAGAGAGAGAGAGAGAGTGCTCATGGATCCACAAGATTTGTACCACTTTTTATGCTTCAAATTTAATAGTCGGCATTGGAGTTTGATGTTGGATCCATCATGGAGATTTTCAATGCCAAAATCTCTTTTTAGATAAGGATTCGAAGTGAGGCTCTACTGTGTTTTCATAAAACCTATGCCTTAAATAAAAAATGTTGCAATATTTCCTTTCATTATTCCCCATGTATGATAGGTTTGTGTGATGATTTACCAAGACAATACATATGATCTGAATCTTTGAACCCGTTTATTAAAAAAAGGAAAAATTACGTAAATATCCGTTTTAGTTTTCATTAGTACCAACATACCGAATACTTTCCATAATTACTGATATGTCCGTTTTAGGACTTTATAACAAATTTTTTTGAAAAAGATAAAACTTTTTATTTTCGATTTTTCAAAAACATAAATCATGCCAATTTCGGTTTTAAAAACATCAAAATAATGGAAAATTTTAAATTTTTGGTTCTTCAATAACCGAAAAATTTTTTCTCTCCCAAAAACGACCAGTTTCAGGCAAAAAACCAGAGGCTCCCACCTTCGTCAACTCTTCAAAACACCACAACCATGGCCTCTTCAATTAGCAAAGATGGTTTGAGATAGAGAGGTTTTAGGGAGAGAGGGGTCTTTGATTGAGAGAGCAGGGTTAACAGAGAGGGTTTCAGAGAGATAGCGAAGGGCTCTTCGATTAGCAAAGACGGTTTCAGAGAGGGGTTTTAGGGGGAGAGGGGGTCTCTGATTGAGAGCGGGGGGTTTGAGAGAGAGAGGGTTTCAGAGAGATATAGAAGGGCTCTCTGATTAGCAAAGATGGTTTCAGAGAGAAGGGATCTCTGATTGAGAGAGGGGGAGTTTGAGAGAGAGAGGGTTTCAGAGGATAGAGAGGGGGTTTGTGAGAGAGAGAGAGATAGAGAGAGAATACGCAGATGACCCCCAAGAGAGAAAAAAAAAAATTGGTTCTTCAAAAACCAGAGGCCCACCTTCGTCAGTCTGTTCTTCAAAACCCCACAACCATGGCCTCTCCGATTAAGAAAGATGGTTTTAGAGAGAGACGTGTCAGGGAAAGAGGGGTCTCTGATTGATGATGGTGCCTCTCTGATTAAGAAAGATGGTTTCAGAGAGAGGGATCTCTAATCGAGGATGGTTTCAGATAGAGGTTTCAGGGAGAGAGGGGGTCTCTGATTGAGAGAGGTGGTTTGAGAGAGAGTGTTTCAGAGAGTTAGAAAAGGCTCTCCGATTAGAAAAGATGGTTTCAGAGAGAGATGTTTCTAGGAGAGAGGGGTCTGATTTAGAGAGATAGAGAAGCTCTTTGATTAGCAAAGATAGTTTCAGAGAAAGAGAGGGCGGTTTGAGAGAGATAGAGAAGATCTCCGATTAGCAAAGATGGTTTCGAAGAGAGAGAAAGAGACAGAGGGGGGGTTTGAAAGAGAGAGGGTTTCAGATAGATAGAGAAAGCTCTCTGATTAGCAAAGATAGTTTCAAAAAAAGAGGTTTCAGAGAGAGAGCGGTCGTTGATTGAGAGAGGGTGGGTTTGAGAGAGAGAAGGTGGGTTTGAAAGATAGAGGCTTCAAAGAGATAAAGGAGGGGTTTCAAACAGATAGAGATAGGTAGAGAGAGAATACGCAGAGGATCCATAAGAGAGAGAAAAAGTTCAAATTGACGTGATTTCAGTTTTCAAAAACCGAAAATGGGTAGTCTTGTCTTTTTAAAAAAAAATTGTTATGAAGTCCAAAAAGCGGACATATCAGTAATAACGGAAAGTTTCAGTATTTTGGTAATAACATAAGCTAAAATGAATATTTATGTAATTTTTCCTAAACAAAATAATGCACGTGTGCACTTTATTGTTCTTCAAAATTGTCAACTAATTCAAAACTATCAACTAATTCTACATCTGGTAGAAGTATGGCCTACGCTTGATGGACTAGTGTTTGACCTTGGCAATGGTTATACCTAGTTCGACTCTTACCATTTAAGTTGCTAATTAAAAAGACCAAATGAAGGGTGCATTACACATGCTGCATGGTATTCTTTATGGAA
>NC_142339.1:46958869-46986369 GCF_054954075.1 Amborella trichopoda
AGAGAGAACTCGAATGTTTTTTTTTGCAAATTTTTAATGGATTTCTTTTCTAATTTTCTTGAGAAAATTTATCAAACTAACCTGTTCATGTGAATGGTGTTCAACATAGAGAAGTGTGCATAATTAGTGATCAATGTCCGATAAGTCTCCATCCTATGGCTAGCATGGGTTGTGTGCCCTTTCTCGGGGTCCATGTTGACAATAAGGTTCTTCCAATGTTGCTTATTCATCGAGTAAAATAGAGTTACATATGCGGTCCAGAAAGTAAGCATCTATCTTAAAAATGCACGCAAGTAGGTGTTCGATCTAAAAATAATAGAAATTAACGGTCCAAATGTCTTCTTTTTTGTTTTTTTTTTTTGACCAAGATCAATAATTTTATTATAATTTATGAAAAAGAGATTACATCATCAGAAACTAAAAGGCTATGAATAGAAATTTACCCTTTAACAAGGGTATCGGCAATAGCGTTAGTGTCCATGTAAACATGAGCAAATGACACCATTACATTGTCAACCAAATCCATCACCTCCAGCCACAAAGCTTGAAGTTCCCATGAGACTCTCTAGTCCTTCTTGCACCATTTGATTACATTCAAAGAATCACCTTCGATCGTGAAACTAATCCCCATATTCTTACTACTGAAAATTGTGAGACCACACAATAAGGCACTTAATTCTAAAAAATTAGCCGTTGCAGAACCAATTGGGCCGGCATATGAGAATATAACATTGCCAAAGCAGTCTCGCAAAAGACCACCTATTCCTGCCAGCCCTGGATTGCCCCAAGAACTTCCGTCAAAATTAAGCTTTAGGCTTCCTTGACATGGAGCAATCCAAATACTCCTAGGCCTTGATTTTACAGAGCCGGGAAAAATCAAATTTTGTAAATTAGCCATTACATCCACCTTGGATATTCCCCACCCTTCTCTTTTCACTGACAACCAAGACTAGATGGAAAATTTGCAGATATGAAGAATTCGATCAAAAGAGTAAACCACCCCTTCAAATGTTCTTCTATTCTTTTCTTTCCATATCTCCCAAAGAATTGTCGCAACTGTAATCTTCCAGACAACACCTCTTATCTTAGGAAGAAAATGTGCTTTCAAAGAAGTTACCAAATCTTCAATCCTTTGAGGGAGTGGCATTTGGACTCCAACCATCTCAAAAAACCAGTACCATAATCTCGCAGTGAATGAACAATGGATCAACAAATGTGGCCCAGTCTCTCCATCATTCTTGCATAAAAGGCATACATTAGGCATCATATTGTCAACAATTAGGATTTTGTCCTGCACAGCCAGCCAAATAAAGATTTGTACTTTATGTGGAATCGGCCATTTCCAAATTTCCATAATATTTGCATATGATCTCCATCTATCATGGAAGAATAAATTGTAACATGATTTCACCAAAAACACTCCATCCTTTTCAATTTCTCAAATGAGTTCATCATTCGCGCTTTGTGAAATATAAACTTTATCCAGCATCTCCATCAACTGACACCATTGAGCCAAAAGTAAAATATTCAAACAGCTATAGATTAAATGTATGTCCCAGCAAACATTATTACCCCTTATCTCTATAGCCTCATTAACAGACAAACTAGGCCTTGACACCAGTTTCAACAGATCAGGGAATATTGCCTTCAGCGGATACTCACCCAACCATTTATGATGCCAAAAGGATACCATCTTTCCACTACCAACAATCCACTGAAAATACCCCGATATCATCGATCTACAACTTAAAATGTTTCTCCACAAAGGTGAAAGCTTCTTACTCCTTCCACCACCAACCCACAAAAGTGACTTATCTAGGCCATATGTTGCAAGTAAGACCTGATACCACAACTGCTCCTTAAGATGTATACTGCGCCACCAACATTTACATAATAATGTTTGATTGAAAGTCCTAATTTTCCTGATCCCCAACCCCCTTTCTCTATTTGGTGTACAAATTCTATCGCATCTAACCAGATGATATTTCTTATTCTTTCCATATGAACCTCAAAGAAAATCCCTCATCATTTTTTCAATCTTCTTTGCAACTGATTTGGGATATGATTTAACGACATCTAGTACACCGGTAAATTTGCCAAGCAAGCACGCAACAGAGTTACCCTCCCCCTAATGACAAGTATTTAGGTTTCCATAAATCGAATTTCAATTGTACTTTCTCCAAAATCCTGTCCCAAACTTAAATGGGTAGTCGTGAATCTGAGATAGGTATGCCAAGATAAGTCACGGGAAAAGAACCCACTTTACATCCCATAATATTAGCTAGAACTTCCATAAAAGAATTATCACAATTAATACCAATCATAGAAGATTTGTCAAAATTCACCTTAAGGCTCATTGTCACCTCACAACACTCAAGGAATCTCGCAATACATTTAAATTGCGGGATATTTGCATCACAAAAAATTAAGGTGTCATCTGCATATTGCAAGTGAGAAATAATTATTGAGGAGTTTGCAATCTTAAACCCCGAAAAAAGTCCCTCATTGTCCACCTTAGTCAGCATCAAACTAAAACACTCAGCATAAATAGTAAATAGAAAGGGGGACAATGGATTACCTTGGAGTAAACCCCTTGAAGCTTGGAAGAAACCAAAGGGGCTACCTTTGAAAAGAATTGAGAAGTGATCAGAAGAAAGACATCCCTAGATCCATCTTAGCCATCTTATTCGAAAACCCATCATCTTCATAATTTCTAATAGCAACCCTCATTCTACTCTATTATATGCCTTCTCCATATCTAGCTCTATCAAAACTCCTGACTTTTCCCCCACTACTCTGGAGTGAATACACTCATGTGCAAGCAAGACACTATCTGTGATTTGTCAGTTTTTAATAAATGCCGATTGTGAACTAGAAATCAAGAGAGGTAGCACTGCCTTCAGCCTCTCAGCGAGCACTTAAATTTTTTTAATAAAACTTTTTTTTTTGTATCGTTCCAATTTTATCAGATGCCTCATAACTGGAAATAAGAATTTTAGTAATAAAACATTTAGAATTTTAGTCCAAATGTTTTCTTACTAAAATTCTTATTTCCAGTTATTAAAATTTATTTATTTATATTCATGATCGCCATGTTAGAGATTACATGTCCTTAAAAATTAAGTTTTAAAATCCATCTAAAAAATATATTTATTAATAAGCCCACATTTCTACATATGCGGTTTGGTTGCATATAAACTGGGGCCAAAAAAGAATTCACTTAAAATTACATGCATATCCAGTTTGTTCGTACATGCATTGGCACATATGTATCACCGTATCTAGGCACTCTCTTTAGTCTTCAAAGATCAAGAAAGTGAAACATCTAAAACAACTTGAACCCATGAATGGGCTAGTGCTAATAATTAGCATCGAAGCTTGACTCCCTAATCATCACCATCAAGTAAGAGTTTGCATTATGCACAACCCTAAAATTTATTTATTTTTTAACATTTTACAAACATTGATGGCATACTAAGCTAAAAAAAAAAAGGGATTGTGTACAATGAGATTATACCTTTTATATAAAGTGGTCACAATTATGTACAACCATCCAATATGAAATTTGATAGCTTGGGCGTGTCACAAAGTTCGAGAAAAAAAAGGGGATTGTGTATAATGAGATTATACCTTTTATATAAGGTGGTCACAATTATGTACAACCATCTAATATGAAATTTGATAGCTCGGGCGTGTCACAAAATTCGAAAAAATTTCTTTTGAAATTTGAGCTTGGTTAATGGAATAAATGCATCCATCTAATTTCACATCCAACGGTAAAAATTAATTGTGACTACCTTGTACCAAAGATAAATGACCTCATTATATACTTTTCCAAAAAACGGTTTTTTGTGTTTTTGCGGACCAACCTCATGGGCTATCAAATTTGGTATCCAAACCTCTATAACGATGTTAGATTCTAAAGTCAATATTATGAAGATCCTTACCCCTGCAGGAAGCATACTCAACTCCTATGAAAGCTTCAAAATAAGTTTGGCTTATAATGTGAAATTTAAAGTTTCAACCATGGTATAGATCTCATAAATCACGAAAACTTAAAAATATATAGTTCAGATAATGTATTAAAAATATCGATAAATATTATGAAGATCCTTACCTCTGCTGGAAGCATACTCAACTACCATGATGGCTTCAAAATAAGGTTTGCTTATAACGTGAAATGTGAAGTTTCAACCATGGTATGATCTCATAAATCGTGAACATTTAAAAATAGATAGTTCATATAATGTATTATGAGATGGGTACAGTTGGCATACGGATGCATCCGTAGCTGTAGAGGTAAGGTGCACCTTCAAATTTTATCATGGTTTATAATTTTGATGTAAAATGTTTTTAGGATTATCTCAAAATCTATTTTTATACCTAATTATAAAATTTTAAATTTAAAAAATGGTTAAAATCAAATATATCTATAAACATATGAAAATCTTGAAAATGGACAGTGTAGATAATATGTTGTAAAATCCATTATTTTTTAGACTTAAAATCTTTCTATTTTTGATGGTCATACATCTGAGATGATCAATCAAAGGGTTTTTCAACTTTAAAACTACTCTTTCCGATAGATTTTTGAAGTGCATCTGTGGTTCTACATTATAAGATTGCATCCTTATATAAATTTTTCCCTTATGAGATACACTTTTTAGGGTTTGAAAATTACTTTTTTCCGATCCACAAACGTCAAGATCAAAATAACCTGTTTAATATCTTTCAAATGGAATATCATTTTTCTGAGCGATTTTATTGCACCAGGCAATAAGTTCCTCAGCACGAATCAATGTATGGGGGGCTCTTTACTCTTCGTGCATGCTGATTTGATGTGGTTGGTCTAAAAAATAATGATAAAAGAATTATTTGTTAGCGTTGCTTGAACAATGCATGTGAAAGGCTTCGACAAAACTTCACAGCAAGTCTGATTAGTCAAAAATGATTTATCAGTATTTAAAAACTTGAATCGATGAAATACCATATGTCCGTGTCAAATCATTGTATCGATCATTTGGATTGATTCGAAGCAGCTATTAAAGAAGGTTGTGGTTTGTATCGGATTGCAACATTGAACGATTAAATTAAGATACTCCTCCAAATTTTACAATGAGAAGAAGGTTTGGTGTAAAAAAATTTTAGGATGGCCTCTGATAATTGAATTTTATCTCTAAGTGTAAAATTGTGAATTCCAAAAATAGATCAAATCAAGTAGATTAATTAACACATAGAAATCTCGAAAATGGACGGTCCAGATAATATATTGTAAGATGCATTATTTTTGGGATACAAATTTTTTTTTTTTATCCCTACATCTAGATATTGAGAAGATCGATTAGAGGATTTTTAAGCATTAAAACACACTTTCCCTATGGATTTTTCAGGTTTACCTTAGTTCTTAAAATAGGTTTTTTTTTTTTTTTTTTTTTATTAAAAAAGGCTTATGAGGTGGGCATTTAAAGGAGACCCAAGAAAAATCTAAGAGAAATTTTTTAAAAAATAATAATGCAGTAGAGTTCTTGGGGATTGATGCCAAGACTCACGCCTTTTTTAAAACCAGTTCAGCTCCAGCGAGCTCCCAGTTCATATCAGCTGTTCCGGATCAGGAATTCAAACGCTCATTCGCACGTTTTTCTTTCCAAATGCGGTCGGATTCTGGCTCTGACTTTGTTTGGGGCAAAAAGAAGACAAGAAAAAGGGATTTCTGAGACGCCGCATACTCAAACTGGAAGTGTGGCCCACAAGCCGCCCTAATCAAATCGAGACCGTACCGATTGTAATACGTGACCCGCTGATGTGATATGCCACGTGTACTTGGCCTTTCTTGGTTGGGTCACCACAATATTTCGGCGAAATTTTACAACTCTCAGTAGCGATGAAATGCAGCGTCTGCATGCGAACATTCAAGGCTTCTAATAAGGATGCGGTTTCTAATAATAGCAACGCTCCCTTGTTGGCATCCATCCTATTTAATTTGATTCAAATTCCAGGAGCTCTATTGTCAATCCATCAAAATACCCATTAGAAATCTGAGTATTTCACATTCATTTATAACTTCCAACTCAAGTTTGTGTTTTTTTCTTTTAAAAAAAATTATAATTTTTTTTTAGAACAAAGAGGTCACAATGACTCTATTATCTATCAAAATTCAAATACGGTAGTTCTAAGAGTTTTAGTGATTAGACTTAAAGTCCAAAAAAATTTATCAAACTTTAGAACAATTGTTTCATGCTGGGCTGGACCGCGTTTGTACAATATGCGGTCTAAAGGTATAAAGCATCCATCTTAAAGATGGATGGAAATAGGTGGTCCATCAAAAACAATTGTAAATGGGTCCAAATGTTATCTTAATATAATTATTATTTTTAATTTTCAAATTTAATTTATTTTTTCATATTCATGAAATCCATGTTAAAGATTATATATTCTCTACAAATTAAGATCGAATTATATTTAAAAATAAATTTATTGCTAAGACCGCATTTGTACATGTGCGGGCTTGGCCACATGCTAGCTTCCCAAACTTTATGACACCCCAAGCTATTTAATTTGACATTTAATGGGTACAAGTAGTTGTGAGCTTTTGTAACACATATAAATGGTCTCATAGTATATAATCCCTTCTCTCTTTTTTTCGATGCAGTTTATATAAGGCTGAGGCTTAAACAATCAAAGTAAGGTGTACCTTTAAATAGTGTCGAGAAATGTGATTTCAATACTTAAAATTTTTGTGATAGCCTTGACATTTATTTTTATCTAATTATAAAATTTAAAGAATAAAAAATAGTATAAATACAGCAGATCTTTGAAAACTTGAAAATCTTGAAAAATAACTGTCAAAAAATGCATTACAAGATGCATTATTTTCAAAACTTGAAATCATTTTTTTTCAATATCCATGCATCTTGAGGTTGAGATGATCAATTTGAAGATTTTGTAGCATCAAAACAACCTCTTGCAGTGAAAATTTTGATGTGAGCCTTAATTTGATTGTTTAGAGCCTCGCACTTGTATAAAACCTTTTCCCTTTTTTATTAACAATTTGAATTTGAATGGAACTATAAGTACGTGTTCATCTCTTGCTTGCAATTTGATAAATTTCCCAAAAGAAAATGCTGATGCCTTAATTTACGAGGGACAAGGGACAAATTGGAAACACGGAAAAAGAGAGGGCCACTCGAATTCCCATCTTCCACCGTTGCGTTAGAGAGAGGTACGTAGGTGTTTTTGTTGGGTGAGTGACTATGAAATTGGAAATGATTTCTAGCACAAAAAATTGGTGTGGTTTGTATAAAATATGAATTCTAAATAAATAAAATAAAATACACTTCTAAATCTTGCTAAAAGATGTAGTTCAAGTGTCGAAAATCCTTATGTTTGCTTAAAAATCTATTTTCATGCTTGATCATGCTTCAAAAATTGTGTAGATTGAATAAATACTCACAAAAATTGAAAATAGATTGTCCAGATGATGTGTTCTATATCTCAAAATCAAGATATTAATTATTAAATTTGTTGTCATCAAAATGACCTAAGTTGTTTCACTTTATTTGATGTAACTGCATACATAAGTTTATCTATTTGAAAATCAGTAGGCTTGACAGATTTCAAAGAGAACTTCGGATTTCGAGAATAAGAAATTTAATAAAATTTGGATTTTCAAAATCCAAAGTTTTTTTCAAAATACTTTTAATTCTCAAATCCAAAGTTATCTTCAGAAAACTTTGGATTCTTGAAATCTAAAGTTCTCTTTACAAAGCTTGGCTTATAGTAAACCTTAAACCATTATCCCATTGTAGTATTACAAAATGCTAAACTTCAAAAGTCAAAATCCGAAAGAGGGATAGCAGTGTTATTTTTTTAAAAAAAAAGATAAAAAATTAGATATGAAGAATTTTGCCGAAATATTCATCATAATCTCAGTTCGACGTGAGAGCTCGAAGTCAAGCAATTGAGTGGGCCCAGCTTTAACCACTGTCGTCGTGAGATGAGGAAAGAGCCCCGGCTAACACCATCAATCTCTCTTTTACCCTCTCATATTTCAGACCTTTTCGTAAATTTTTGTTCAGGATGGTCAAATTATTGCACCTTTTTGTTAGACCAGAAGCAACAATCATAGTTTATCTTCATTTAATAAAATATTTTGAGTTTATATTTTTAAGTTGATTGGACGCTAATGAGATTTTGAAGGTATTTGAGTCAAGTGCGCCTATAATATATATTTAAAAAAGATCTCGTTAAAAAATTAATTGATCAAGTTGCTATTAAAATATTTAAAAATGTATTTTCCCATATATTTTTTATAATTTATTTGCTATATGTTTTTAGGGGAGCAGAAGGGTGGATATGCTCAAAGTTTCAAAGTAATCTAAATTATAAAATTTAAAATAAATATTTTTATAAAATTCTTATAAATATCTTTTACATTTCACTGAATTCAAAAAAGTAAAAAATTATATAAGGCTTCAACCTTAAAAGTGAGGCCCACGTCATAAACCTCCAATGCTAAAATGCCTACCAATTGATCATTTCCATTCCGAGACGTTGGATATGAGAAAAAGAAATAAAAAATTAAAAAGGTTTCAAGTATTAAAAATAATGCCTCTTTCAACATATTATCTGGCCCATTCAGTTTAAGCTTTTTAAGAATGGGAAAAAGTTTATATAAAGTTGCAACATTAAATTGTAGAATTAAGGTGCAATTAAAAAGTCCATGCTCTAAAGTTGAAAAACCTTTTAATTGATCATCTCAACATTGAGATTTATTAATATGAAAATATAAAGATTTTAAGTTCCAAAAATAGTTCTTGTATTTAGACTGTATATTTTTTAGATTTTCATGTGTTTATAGATCTATTTGACTTGAACTATTTTTGAAGTATAAAATTTTATAATTTGATATGAAAATAGATTCTCATACTAGCTCGATAAATTTTGATACCAAATTACATCATATAATAAAATTTGGTGCGGCACTTCGATTATTTATGTTTGTAACCTTAGCAAACCACACTCTTTTATGTATTTACAAATTTGTTCGACTTGTACCAATTTTTAAGCATTAAATTTCTTAATTAGTAGTGAAATGGATTTTGAGGCCATCAAAACATTTTCTAATACAAAACCTATATTTTCCAATAAAGATTAGAGGTGCCTTACTTTAATAATTTAATTTGGACACCATATACAGTAGAAGTTGTCCTCAATATTCCATCCTTTACGCAAAGGACATTTCTGTCAATTTTCCGCCACCCAAGTTGTTTGCCTTGGACCACAAGAAATTGATGGTCATGACATAAAGAGGACACTCCGATTGTTTATTATTTTGTCCTCAAACACCACCCTATCATTTGTGTTTTTTTTTATTTTTTTTCGAAATGTATACAATTATACTATTTACTTTTGATTTAAGGATAAGACAATCATCATTAAACTTTAAATTTAAAATCTAGTGGTTGAGGATGGATTATTATCGATGCACAAAATCAAAAAGAAAATTTTTGAAATGTTGCTCGGCACTTTCATCTATTAGATTTCACATTCATTATGACATTCTTGTATTAAAATATAAGGAAAAAGTTTTATATAAAACCGATGCTCTAAACAATCAAAATAGAGCGAAGTTGTTTTGATGTCCAAATATCTTCAAATTGATCATCTCGACATCAAGATACATGTACATGAGAAAAAGAAAATAGATTCAAGTTTTGGAAATAGTGCATCTTCTAAAGCAATTTTTGACAGTCAATTTTTAAGATTTTCAAGTTTTTATAGATCTCGATCTGTAATATTTTTAAAATTTTTATAATTAATGATGAAAATATATTTGAAAGCTATCACATCAAATTTCAATATTGAAACTACATTTTTGGACGGGCACTTTACTTTGAATGTCTAGAGCCTCGGAGCTATACAAACCGAGCCAAAAAATAAATAGTCAGGTACTATAGAATCATGTGTTTTTTTTCTCGCCAACAAAAAGCTTTCCTCACGCACGAACACCGAGGGCATTTCCGTCATTACTGTGAAAAACCCGCTCCAGGTTACCGGCTCCTCAGCTGACAAACCGGACAAATGACCAAAACGCCCCTCCAGTGTTGCGCCCCCCTCCCTCGTGGCCACCGCCACCTCGCGCCACCTGTTGGCCGCGCTCCCCCATCACATGCATCCCATGAGCGACCGGTGCCCAGCCCCGCCTATTAACGTGAACCCTCCCTTCACCACCACGACGCACCACCGTCGCCCGTCGCCATGGCCACGCACCCCGACGACTCCAAGGCCCTGGTGCCCTTCACGCCATGGCGTCCGCCTCCAACCCCCAGCGCCACCGGACTGGCCACGTGCGCCTCCGCTCAGCCCCGGGCACGCCCCCTGAAGGAGGAGCTCTGGCCGAACACGGCGATCGACGCGCTGCTCGATCGCTTCGAGGAATACTGCTTCAACAGGCCGCAGGCCCAGTTGGGCAAGAAGCACTGGGATCGCATCGCCATGGAGGTTAACCGCATGTGCAGGACCGAGTACACGGGCATGCAGTGCAAATACAAGTGGCACCGCCTGAAGAAGACCTACGCCAAGGAGAAGCAGCGGGCGGGCCGCTCAAAGTGGGCCTTCTTCCCGCACGTTGAGTTGCTCGTCAACAAATCGTCGAGGGCTCACATGGGCGAGCCCAATGGGGACCCGGACGAGCACACCCCAGCGAGCCCACGGGTCCCCAAGACCGAGCCCGATGGGCCCGGTTTCGAGGGTGGTGGTAAGAGGAGGAGGGGCGTGGCTAGGGTTTTGGGGCAGGCGGTAGAGAAGGGCATCGGACGGGTGGCGGAGGTCGTGGGCGACTTAGAGAGGAAACGGACGGACGAGATGAGAAGGATTCTTGATGCGCAGTTACAAGTGGTCACGGCTATGTTTCAGGGCTTGAAGGAGGTACGTGTATCGTAGGTTTGTTAGCGTATGATACTGCGTGTTTGTTGTCTTCTTTCTTGTATCGATGCTCTGCGCGTGTATGGATTATGTATTTCTATGTTTTGTGTTTGGTTGTTTTTTTCCATGGCACTTATAAGTTATGGGTGGGTTATTTTTTTATTGTTTATTATTGTTTTTGGAGCTCTTTGTTGTTTTAGTTATTGTTTAGAGCTTTCTGACTTTTCTATTGCTGGTTTGTTCTTTTTTTATGTGTTTGTTAGCTGAGGATGCTTTCTTGTTGATTTCTTGAAGATTTCTAGTTCTTTACTTCTGTAGTTTATGTTGGTTCTCAGTTTTCCTTTTCCTTTTTTCTTTCTTTTTTTTTTTTTTTAATTTTTTCTATTTTTTAATTTTTTTTAACCTTTAGTCTTGGGTAAATTTTGTTAGTAGCTTTTACTGTTTTATTTTAGGGTTTTATGTTTTACTGGTTTCGAGCTTTTCTTTCTTCTTGTTGATGTATTGGAGGTGTGGCTTGCATAAGGTTGCTAACCTTAAACAATAAAATTAAGGGGCAGCTCCAAACTTTGTCATGAGACGCAATTTTGTTATTGAAAATTCTTAGGATGGTGCAGGAATTATTTTTATCTCCAACTATAAGATTTTAAAGTCTAAAAATGTGCTATTTCAAATCAAGCAAATCTATAAACATATGAAAATCTTGAAAGTGGATGTCCTAGATAATGTGTTGCAAGATGTGCTATTTTGAGGACTTGAAATCACTCTGTATCGTTACATCTCGATGTCAAGATGATCAATTAGATATTTTCCAACATCAAAACAACCTTTTTTAAAGGATTTTAGATGTGCATCTTAATTCTCGAAGAGTTTCTCCTTTCTCAACTACAATATTTCTTGCTGCTAAACACTTGTAACCTTTTCTCCTGTATAATGATTTCACTTTATAAATATTTTTCTTTTTTATTGTTGATTATTTGAGTGTTTGTTTTGCAGGCTACTGATGGGGTTATTGTAACAGCTAATTTGAATCATGCTATGAAAGATCGGTTTCTTGAGAGTCTTAATTGCAATACTCTTGCTTATTTTTTAGCATTTTTAACCTTTTTTTTGCATAATGATTATTTAATGTTTTTTCCTTTTATTATTGATTAGTTGAGTGGTGGTGTTGCAGGTTAGAGAAGGGGCTAGTTTAGCACCTAGTTTGAACCATGCTATGAAAGATTGGGGTTTGAACCCACCTCAGAATGATTTATGCATGGGGAAGCTTTATCCTCCCATCAATTTTGGTATGGTGGATAAGCGGGTCTATAGGTCAGGGTTCCCAAATTGCCGGAATTTTGCCTTCCTTGAGACCCTTCATCTCAATTCCATTATGTGAGTTTGTTCTTCTTGGCTAGTCTCTTGATCTGTCACCATTTTTTGATATTCTTTTGGTCTGTCAAATGGTTTGGACTTTGACAATATTCCTATTTTTGTTTAGTTTACTATTTAAAAATATATTGGCTTTCTGGGTGCCAATTATCTAGTTTTTTAAATCATGAAGGACAATAGATATGTTTTGGAATGGAATGAGATTGCTATATGTTTTGCTTTGAGGAGGTTGAAATCTGAATTATTTCCAATTTCTGCATATTGATTTGGGTTAGATATAATTGGTAATTTTCGACGAAATTAACATTCTTCGCCATTTGTGGTTCACTTTTATTCTCATCACCACTTTCTTTCATTTCTTTTCTCTTTCTAATTTCTCTTTTGCCTGTATCAACTGCCACTGTTATGCATTTATCAGTTGTCTCTGCTCAGAGCCATACCCGGAAGCTAGCATAGAGTTTCTTTCAGCTCATGGCATCCGTCTCTTCCATATTGCTTCAGATTTCAAGGTAAATTTAATATGTTTCTCTGGGTAACTTTTATTTTTTGATTGTTTGAAATGATATTCAATAGATTCTTGCATGTAGTGTGCATTTAATAACCTAGTTTGTTGTTTAAATTTGCCACATAGATAGTCTTCAATGATATTTTTAAGGGTGAGGTTTGTATAAGGTGTCAACATTATACTATTGAAGTAAGGTGCACCTCAAAACTATGCCGAAAATGCAGTTTCGGTACCGCAAAGCCTTGCAATGATATGAAATCTATTATTGCCCCTAATTATGAAATTTAAAGTTCCAGAGATGGTGACAAGCAAGCATATCTATATACATTTGAAAATAGATAGTTCAGATAATGTGTTAGAGGATTAACTATTTTTAGGACTGGAAATCCCCTTTTTTTCTTGTCTATGAATCTTGAGGTCGAGATGATCGATTTGAGGTTTTTCGAGCAGAAAAACAACCTTCTCCGGTGGGCTTTTTAGGTCCATTTTACTCATACAGTATAAGGTTGATCCCTTATATAAACTTTTTCCTATTTTTAAATTTGTGAAGGCTACTTGCATAGGCTTTGTGCTGAAATCCCTGTTGCTACTATTGTTGGTTGTTATCTGAGCTCCAAGATATATCAGTTTTAGTTAAATTTCCTGCCAGTTTCTTGAATATTGGTTCATGGCAGTCATGAAGCAAGATTCCGGTATGGATAACGTTGGATTACATTTTCATCCTTTGATAATCATGGAATGGTTGGTACTAGTTGGAACTATCTTGCATGGCCTAGCAAATATGAGTATGGTTTTGAATATGCTATATGCTCAATTGTCATCATTTGAAATGCATATCTATCCTTCTTCAACGTTTGTGCTATCATTGTTCATTACTGTCTCGCAAGATCTTCGATATCACAATGTCAGTGTGCTTGAGATCTTTGTTCTATTTCGTATGTTGGGCTTCCAGCATATTGTGACACCTCGAATCTATTGTAGACTGATTGGAAAACTCGAATCTACTGGCAAAAATATGGGAAAAGAAGATTCTCATTATTTTCAGTGTCAGATTCTCATGGCCTAATCTCGCCAGACCTCCTTAGGTTCATTCATAGGCTTACTGGACTTGCTTTTTGGCATATTCAGCCACTATAATCTCTACCTGCCATTGAATATGCCCAGTGTTGAAGATCTCGGCAAGTCCAACTTGGACTCACCCAAGTCAATTGGGCTCGGCAGCCTGCAACCCGCAAATCATATTGGTGGGTCTTATTGCCTTATTCTCCCAAGTCACTGTAGTAACTTGTGAGTTGTTAGAACTGAGAAACTAGGTGAGTTTGTGACAAATCAGGGCTAACTGAGTCTGATTATAACAAGAAGGGTGGAGGAGGCAAAAACCAAACCCCCTTTTCTCATCTTTCCTCAACCAGGCATCGTTTTCATTTAAAAGATAGGTATTAGGTTTGTTGTTGCATCCTCTATCTATTTGAAGTTCAGATTCAAGAGAAAAACAAAAATTTGTCTAATGTGTAAGATCGTGATTTTCAAACTATGGTTTGGCTGAAGTTTGAAAACTTGCAATTTTTTTGTGACCCTAAGTTAATCTTGGTTGAAATAAAACATATTTAGAAAGGGAGAGAATATAATGAATTCATCGATATAATTATAATATTATTCATCAATAGTAATTAAAATTAACAAGATAATTAATAATTATTACTTATTATAAATATAATTGCTGTAAGTAATTAATAATATCGATTTTATATTAGATGTTAATCATTGAAACATATTGGATCTTGGAATAACATTTTCAATAAAACTTGATCTCAGAAAGGGAGAGAATATAGTGAATTCATCTCAATATTTGAGAAGAGAGGAAAACGAGTTAAATATATTATCTAGAACCTAGTTATTCACCGACAATAAAAATTAACCCAAATATAACATTCAATTAATAGTTGAATATAGATAATTAAAATTGAGATTAATTATTATTTTCATGAGGGTAATTGTCAAATACCCATAAGAGATGAAGTATCTAATATTTTGCCAAATCAAGACTGTGCTTTTTATGGGTATTTTGAAATTTAATAAAAAAGATATGGGTATAGTCTAAAGTGTTAAATTGTTCTTCTCTTGTGGATAGTTTGATAAATTTCACTTTTCATAAACAAGTGGCTAAGACATAATCATATGTTACAAGTTAAAATAAAAATAATTTAAATCATCATTATCATCCAATCTTTATCTCAATTATTTGGGGTTAGCTACATGAATCATGTTCCTCCATTCTTCATGACATTGCCAAAAGAGAGAGAGAGAGAGAGAGAGAGAGAGAGAAAGAATGAGGGAAATAGAATGATTGACAAGAGAAGAGACGTTTCTCTTCATAAGAGCGTATAGAGAAAGAGAGATAAAGAGGTAGCATGTATGGTTTCCCTAAATGAGGAAAAATATAGAAGGGAAAGGTTTCTATACTTTCCCTACAGCATAGAAGATCTATTCTTCCCCTACCATCCAGCCGTCCAATTTTGATCTTAGATTAGACGTCTCAAAGTATTTTATTTGTAGTTTTTTTTATACAAATTTTATGAATATAAAATTTGGTATGTACAATCTTGTCATTGGGGCGCACCTATAAAAATATTAAAAATAATTTTTCAATAAAATATAATGACCAAAATACCCCTTAAAACTTTCAGGGGTATTTTGGTCATCTTATTTTATTGAAAATATATTTTTTATAGTTTTCACTAGTGCGTTTAATAAATGATTGGACGTCCAAATTTTGGTTTCAAAATAGTTTATAGAAAAAAAATTAAATATAAAATAGTGTAGAGACGTGACATTGTGATTGAGGCAATCTTAGCCCTCTATTCAGAATGGACGGTTGGATAAAGGGAAGTATATAAGTTTTATGCTGTAGGGGAAGCATAGAAAGCTTGCCCAATATAGAAATGGTATACATGTATCTCTCTTTGAGTAACTCCCCCAAATAAGAAGGAACCCAAATGATTTCCAATAATTAATGATAGGGAGAGGGACCAAAGTAGGAAAAGATAGGAAGATGGACCAAAATAAGAATAGAGAGAAACCCATGGGTGAAGTCTTTGGATAATATACCAAAATAGAAAAGAGAATTCAAATGTTTCCAATTGAGAGATGGAGAAACTGGCCAATATGGGAGAAGAGAGAAATTTATTAATGAAGGCTTTTAAGAGAATTAACATGAGAGATCTCAATAAACACAGAAACACGTGCCAAAATAAGTAGAGAGAGAAACCCATTGATGAAGGTTTTTAAGAAAACTTAAATCAAATGCATGATAAGGGGCATTTTTAAAAATATGAGGATGAAATGGGAAGAAACAAGAAAATAGGACAGATCTGGAAAATAAAAACACATGTATCGAGAGAATAAGCAAGTTCCTTCTCTCGCATAATATATAAAATAGATAAATCAAAGTTTCATTAATTTTCATTTTGTGTACAGCAATAACAATAATGCATACTTCCACTATGGATAGTTCTCTAAACCATGTTTTTGGGGTCTTTTAGATTTTTCTGCGACATGGTTGACAGCGGCACCTTGGATGCATTTTCTTTTGTTTTTAGGTACTGGTGAATATTGAAATTGCTCCTCTTTTGTCAGTGGGATACAAAACTGCTTTTTTCCATTTTTGCCCCGCTTTCATACGGTTTTATATATTACCTAATGCGTGACAGACCCAAAGCATAGTCAGCTTCCAACCTTACCTATCCTACCCAATTTTTAATTATGAATATCAAACATATAGAAGTTGATTATTAGTTCTTAGAAAGGTATATTTTTGTGACATTCCCCTTATTATGCTCTAAATTTCATCCGTGATTGGGGAACAGCTCTTCCTGTCATAGGCCTGAGATCAAGTTTAACTTATCTGTCCTTTCTTTGTTCCCACATGCGCCCGCCCCCATTTGGGAAGCATAAACAAACTATGTTAGTACTGTAATGCTATATGCATGGTTTCCTTTTCTTGATATATATATGTTGCTGTATTTTGAGGAATACTTTGGTTTTTTATCCAATGCTTTTTGAAATTTGTACAATGACTTTTTAATGAACAATGACTCATAGAAACGCCATCTACTCTCTCAATGAGATTTTTAGGACCTAATGATCGGGGCTAGGCGTTAAGCATAAAAGTAGACAGACCATATGCAGCTCTCTTTACATTATTAAAGAAAATGATAAAAGCAAACAAACAAAATCTTTATCTTGACCAGAACAAATGGAGAGCCTTGGGGTACTCTTGATAGGTATGATCTTTGTGCTTCATAATATTTAGTTCTTGTGATTAGGAATTACAAGATATTGAAAATGGAAAGTATTGTTTTATGGTATTGATTTATGAAATGCCAATGTTTACATCTTATGCTTCTTCTAGATCAAATTTTGTTTTTCAGTTTGTTTATTATATGTTGTATGTAAATTGTGTGAAATTTCAACTGTAGTTTTAGGAGCTGGAGCAGGTACATGAGTGGGAGCTTGAGATCGACCAATGATTGAAACTCTGTACCTTGGATTCACCTGAGATATATATATATATATATAGAAAAACACTACAAAACGCCTATAGGTGAAGTTCTACAGTACTTCACCTACGGCTTTATCACCATTCAAAGTTTATCACACGGTCACAGATGTCTGATAGTGTTTGAATTTTAATATTTTTTTTATAAATCATAATGATCTGAAATTTTGTAGCTTTGTGCGCCTTAGTGAGATGCACATGAATAAAATATAGAACAAATAATTTGAATGATAAAAATTATGCAAAATACCCCTATAAAGCTTTAGGGTTAATTTTGTCATTTTATTTTATATCTATTATCTTTTTAATATTTTATTTTGGTGCGACTTAGTCATATGTACACACGCCCCAAATTTTAGACAAATCTGATTAGTACAAGTTGTGACTGTGTGATGAACTTTGGACGGTGATGAGGTGTCGGGGAAGTACTGTTGAACTTCACCTATAGGCATGTTGTAGATGCTTATATATATATATATATATATATATATATATATATATATATATATATAAATATATAAATATAAATATATATGTATATATATATTTATATTTATATATATATATATTTATATTTATATATATATATATATTTATATTTATATATTTATATATATGTATATATAGTAGGTGTCTCTGAAGACACACACGCACACACATATATAGTGGGTGTCTCCGAAGACACACGCACACGCACGCAATGTGAACTAAATGTAGACATCTCCAGAATCCCTACTCCCTACAATGAGCTGGATGAGACAAGTGATTCAATATACAATTTTTAGCTTTACTTACAAACATGCATAATGAAAACTCTATGGCCTGAAAGTCTCACAAACAATTGAGAAATATGAGATTGGAGGGCTCAATGTGAACTAAATGTAGACATCTCCATAATCCCTACAATGAACTGGATGAGACAAGTGATTCAATATAGTGCGGTTCTGGGAGCCTCCTTGGTTCTAGTCAACTGAAGCAATTTCAGTTCAGTTTGCTAGTTTTCAACCACTTGTACAAACCACGACCATGGAAATAGGAAACAAAAATCATCAGTAGGTAGTCGTTTGCTAAAAAATTGTTAGAAATAAAAAAACACAAAATCATAGAAGTCGGATTTAAAGTTAAAAATATTTGAAAGTTTTCTTAGGATTAATATCCCTTTAGACCATGATTGCACCCCACTTTCAGTGGGGTTGTGATCTCCAAACATTGTCATCATCATCCAAGCTTTATCCCAACTATTTAGGGTGGGCTACACAAATCCTGTTCCACCATTCCACTTTATCAAGGGTCATATGCTAAGTCACCATATCTCTTCTCACTACTTATGTCCATGTCTTTTTGGACCTTCCCTTACCCTTTCAGAGTCTTCCGTTTGAACTAAATCGCTCCTCCTAACTGTTGTTCTAAGCCAACACTACACATGTCTAGACCCAGACCACATAAGTCTACTCTCCTCTATCTTATTGCCTATTGGAGCTACTTCTGAGGTCCCTCATATGTATTTATTCTTAATTCTATCCTTTGTTGTCTTGCCACTGATCTATTTCAATATCCTCATCTTAGCTACGCTTATTCGATGGATATATTGTTTTTTGACCGCTCAACATTCAGTCTCATAAAACATGGCTGCTCTTACAGCTCTCCTATAGAACTTCTTTTTTAGTTTTATTGGTACGGGACGGTCACATGAGACTTCGGAAGTACATCTACTTCGTTCGCCCAACTCTAATCTATGCGCGACATCTTCCTCAAATCTCTCTATTCTTATGGAATATCAATCCAAGATATCAAAAATAATCTCTTTTACGCACTCCTTGGCCATCATGTTAACTAATTGTTTTTTCTCATATTATTACTAAACTTGCAATCCAGATATTTTATCTTAGTCTGGTGAATTTTAAAATCTTTAGATTCTAAAGCATCGCTCAAAAGTTCTAACTTTGTATTGACGATGTCTATAGTGTCATCAATCAAAGTTATGTCATCCATAAACAACGGTCACAATCCCCAATTAAGATCCTTTTTAGTCACGGAACGAGATCTTTATAAGAAAGGGATCTAGCTCCCTTGATGGGGGGAGTGAGCCCCGCTCGGGCTCTGGCTTCAGGATTGCCGGAGTGAGATTTCAAGGGAGATAGTACTCCTTAACCAAACTCCTAGCGTCTATTACATCAACCAAATTGTATGGGCCTTAGAAATTATGGGTAGAAATGTCACTGATACAAATGATTAAATGTTAAAAACAAGTTTTATGTTATCTTCATAAATAAAGTGTTACAAAATGCATAATTGTAATTAATTCAAAATTGAAAATTCACAAACCTTTAGTAACACAATTCTTTTACAATAATGCTGATCCTTTCTATCTTTTGTCCCTAGGGCCCTATGCTGTTATTGCCTGACACGGTGAGGGAGGCACTGAGGGTTTTGCTGGGCAAGTTCATCTCTTGGATTTCTCATAATACTCTCTTTCTCTCTCTCTCTCTCTCTCTCCACCACTGCACTTTTTATACGCTAACTACTCGTGTTGCGCTTGGAATGCTTTTGCAGATTCTAGAAATCATCCAATATTGATCCATTGTAAAAAAGGGAAGGTGCGTAAGTAAATCTATAATAATAGTTTCTTAAGAAACCACTAGCCCAATGTTCTTGGTTTCAAATCCCTTGCTTGAAAAATTTACCTGACTGTAAAAGTAAAATGGTAATTTGTATGCAGAGGCAGACGAGCTGCTTGGTGGGTTGTCTTCGCAGGGTGCAAAATTGGTGCTTCTCTTCTGTGTTTGAGGAATATGAGAGGTATGCAGGAGGAAAGAATCATGTTAGCGATTTACAATTTATCGAGCAATTTGATGTGTCAAATGCAAGAGAATATTGTTTCAGTCAGCTTCCTGTTACTTGAGATAAGAAATTGGAGTTTGAGAGTAGTCTAACGTAGTGAGAGAAGCACAAAAGGGGTTGTTCCCATTTTGATGTATATACATAGCTGTAGATGGTGTTAAGAAAGGCATGAAATTATGGACCTTTTTGTTGATATATCATACGTAACCTTTTCTTCGAGAAGTATCTTCATTGCTCCTGGATGCTGACTGTCACAACCACGATATTGACCCCGCTTCCTTTGCGATGTTCGCCGTGTTTGCTGAAAATGCTTACTGCCCGTTTCATTTTCTTTTGTTTTTCTTCGGACCCAAAAACCCAATAGTTGCAATTTGCAAGGGCTTAGCCCTCTCAGCTTTGCCCCCATTTGGATGTCCAGTTAGTTATATCCACGGGATATCTTTAGTTGCCTTATATGTCCAATTGTGAGAAACCAGTCTTTAATGGTTATAAACTTATAATCAAGTGGTAGGGTAACCACTTTTTTGGTGTTCGTGATGAAAGAGGTTTGCCGTCTTATACCCATTAAAGGAGCAAAATGTTGATGAGAATGCCAATAAGCAGGGTTCTAAAAGTTTAATATTGTTGTGAATAGTAGCACGCCAACCTAGCGCGCAACCCATTCAGGTGCAAATATTAGGGGGAGATCTAATGCTGCAGCCATAAAAAGGGGTGCATCTGAATGGGCCTTAGTGTTTAGCTCATGAGCTGTAGCCCTATGGCTTTCTGTTCAAATAATTAAACACTCATGAGCACCAGAAGCTTTGTTGGCCTCTGGGCTTATCTCGACTACTATGCCTTTGTTTTGCTGCATTTTTTTTATTTTTTTTGATAGGAAGGGAATGACTCCTAATTTTGTGAGTTATGCATGCATGTCATCCGTGTTATGCATGCATGTCATCTAAGTTGTCTCAATAACTTCTTTGCATGCATTAAGGATGTGGGAAAGGTTATTCAATTAGGTAGAAAAGGAAAAAGTTTATATAAGATTGCAATCTTATATACTAAAGTAAGGTGCATCTCAAGAATCTAATATAAAAGTGAATTATGAAGTTGCAAAACTTTCCAATTAATTATCTCGATCTTAAGATATATAGATATAAAGAAAAAATAATTCAAGTCTTAAAATTAGTGTATCTTGTGACAAGATATTGTACCGTCTATTTTTAAGATTAAGATGAGAAAGTGTTTATAAATTTGTTTGATTTACATTGTTTTTGAAATTTATAAAATCATAATTAGAGTTGAACATGGATTTTGAAGTTAGGTTTGCAACATCTGAACTATATGTTCAGGCAAAATTTAGAGGTACATCTTATTTGTGTGGTATAAGGTGTACACCTTACACAAACTTCACCGGTGGAAAAAGGGTGATGGGGGTTATATTTATCACTTGTACACATGCATATGAGGAGAGTGGGTGGCACACGAGGTGGGAAATTTACTCAGGAACGGATAGAAGGGAAAGATTGAGCTTTTTTCCTGTCATCCCTTTCTGAAATATCCTTGGCTTCTTGTTGCTGATCTCCTCAGTTCTTAATCAAAGGACAAGGAATTCCAAGGCTCCTTGTACCTTAAATGTATTGCTAATGAAAATATAAGGAAAAATATATCAAGATACAACCCACTTTTTAACTATTTAGTTCTACCATTCCAACTCAAAATAATGTATATTTTAATGAGCATTTTGAAATTAAATCAAAATAGTTGGGTAAAATGTTAATTCATTAGTACCTTGGGTGCAATTTGACAAACTTCCCGAAAAACATAAGGAAAATTGTGCAAATAGACTCTACGGCATAATGTTTATTGGGTGTGGTTTCTATAAGGTTGGAACTTTAAGCAATCCAATTAAGGTGCACCTCTAAATTTTATCATAATATATAATTTGGGAGTAAAAAAATATCTGAAAATCTATTTTCATATCTAATTATACAATTTTAAATTTCAAAAATGGGTAAAATAAAGTGGATCTATAAACATACGAAAAGATTGAAAATTGACTATCTAGATAATGTGGTGCAATATGCATTATTTTTGGAACTTAAAATCTTTTTTGTTTTTCATATTCATTAATTTCAATGTCTAGATGATCAATTAAAGGGTTTTTCAATATTAAAACAATATTTTTTGATGGACTTTGGAGGTGCATATGTAATTCTACATTTTAAGGTTGCAACCTTATATAAACTTTTTCTATTTTGATCTTTTTTTGTGTTTTGACTACGGGCAATACTGCCCTAATAGACGGCATTAAATATTTGTTTTAGGTGTTTGCTTTGGAGTCATCCGTCAGTGACAGTTTCAATTGCAGTCATTCCACCAAAACTGAAGGGGCTTAAGGATTCAGTTGCAAGGTTTTCCATACCGTGTCAGATGTTACGATTGAGAACGTTGGAAAATAATGGGGTGAAATAGAGATAAAAATTAGTACAAATATTTTTTTAAAAAAGTTATAAACTTCCTTGTTTATGTTCGAAAATAGTGGGGTGAAATAGAGATAAAAATTAGTACAAATTTTTAAAAAATAAAGTTATAAACTTTCTTGTTTTTGGGAATGCAGGAGCGCTACCTCAATACGATATTTGTCCCCGTTCGATATTGTATTTGGTGTGCATAAGAAAGGGAATTCGTCATCAAGATACCCTTCGATACTGTATTTGCTGTGCATAAAAATGGCAATTCGTCATCAGGGTACCCAGAGATCATTTCAGTTTTAAGGGGACCCGACCAATTCCAGAATCGCTATTAATGTTTCTTGATCTAGATCGGGCAATTTTGATTTAGATCGTTGAATTTTCAAACCTTGATATTTAGCATTAATCATCTTTCTTGTAAGGGAAAATTACCTAATATCCATTATATTTTTTGTTATTATGAAAATACTTGAAACTTTATGTTATTATGCGGATGTCGGTTTTTTCACATTGATAACACTTTTTTTTTTAAAAAAAAGACAAAATTACCCATTTTTTTGTTTTTGAAAAACCCAGATTCTTTTAATTCCAGTTTTTGAATAACCAATTTTGTTTTTTAATTTTTTGATTTCTCTCTACCCTTCATCCCACAGTTTTTGGGTGCTGATCTTTATGGTGACGTTCAAGGATGCCGATGCTGCCATGAGGGCATGCGTCGATCCTTCACTGGTGATCGACGACAGCAGGACGAACTACAACCTTGCATTGATGGGCATCACTCAATCTCGACCGTCCACCCCCAACACGGTTTTTTACCTCTTTTTGCACCCCCTCTCTCTCTCCTTCGAATTGATATGTTTATCCATTCCTCTGTATACATTACATTGGGTGGTTTTCTGCAATGAAGCACAGTGGCAATCGCAGAGATCCCTTATAAAAAACGTTCTGCATTAATATTAAAGAGACCACGCACTATTTCATATCATTGAAACAATATTGGGAGAAGCAATGAATAATAGATGACTCTTTCTCTCTCTAGATTATTTATTAGGAGAAACAATGAATAATCTCGACTGCACTCTCGCCAACGTCTCGGTTTTCTTCCTCGCCTTCATTGACAGGGATCAAGAACTCATAGCCTTCAAATTTGTTGCCCCCACCATAGAGATTGGCATCCAAAAACCATAGGGTGAAGGGTAGAGAGAGATTCAAAAACTCAAAAAAAAAAAAAAAAAAAAAGTTTTCAAACATCGAAATTAAAAAAAAAAATTGGTTTTTCAAAAACCGAAAAATGGGCAGTTTAGTATTTTTTTTTAAAAATGTTACTAAGCTGAAAAATGGATATATGTGTAATAATGAAAATTTTTAGGTATTTTTATAATAACATAAAATATAATGCATATTTACGTTATTTTCCCTTCTTTTAATTCCATAATTAATTTAAAATATAAAGAAGATAACCATTAAAGATCAAACTGTTGTAATAGTGACATGGCATAGGATGAGAGAAATTTAAGAAAGCATGTCTCTGTCCCCACACATAAGCATTAGGGTTCTCTCTATCTCTCCCCCACTCATTACTTGTAGGACTCTCTCTCTTCTAAGTTGGCCGAAGTGGGAGAAACTTTAGAAACACTCACTTCCCACCTACTACTTTAGGAGTCTTTATATCTCTCTCCCCGTGTATTATTCTTAGGAGCCTCTCTATCCTACAATCTCTCTTTAGAATATATGGTCCTTTTTTTATTCTTACACCATGCTTTTGCTATTCTTACACAATGGTTTTGCCTAAAGTGGGAGAAATTTCAAAAAGCATCTCCCTCTTCTTACGCACTATTTTTACGACTCTCTCCTATGCATTACTTTTAGGAGTCTTATCTTATTTAAGAGTCTCTTTACTCTACAATCTGTCTAGAAAAAAAGTCCCTTTCTATTATTATGATATGCGTCTATTTCTTAAGTTTGGTTTAATAATAGAGCAATGATCCAATGCAACGGTTGTATCATAGTATAATGTAACGACACTTCTAGTAAATCATGTGTAGTATTTGAATGACCTCAAAGTTTACCCACACAAATCTTTTCATCTCAATAATCAATCATCAAAAAAAAAAAAATTTCAATTTAAACCCTAGATATGGTCAAAATGAATCCCCTCCAAAAAACGAATCTAGACCATTCATTTTATGAATTTCTAGATCTTAGCTTTTATAACTTAAAAACATTTTTTTCTTTTTTAACATTGTTCATCCAATGATAATAAAGTCATCCAAAAAAATTGGAAATGAAAAAATTCTTCTAAGGCCTAGATCTAAGCATCTCACCAAAATGAACGGCCTATATTAATTGGGCTAAAAAAATACTTTCTAGATAGTGTTTTCAACTATTTTTTTTTTTTTGGTGATTATCCATTAGAATGAAAAGAGTGTATAATTCAAAATTTGGATCAAACAAATGGCCATGAGATGGTTTTTTAAAGTTGTTGCATCATATTACTATACAACGGTTGCATGAAATCATTGCCCTTAATAATGTAGTGTGTGTAGCAATTGTATATTATGGTACCATTTCTTTTTGTCACAATCACTTTTAGGCATTGGATGTGAAACCTAATAGATCAAAGTATATCACAATGTACAAGAAATTTTATTTGGGGCTTTGTGTCCAACCACTTACACATCCTTAAACATCTAATTTTACATCTAACAGCTAATGATGATTGTGGCCTCATTGGATATGAATCTCGGGTGATCTGACGATCACGTGTGTATATGTATATATACAGATCACGTGTGTATATGTATATATATATATATATATATATATATATATAGATATATATATATATACATATACACACGTGATCGTCAGATCGCCCGAGCTTCAATCTGGGCCATTGGGCTCATATGTTCATATGAGCCAGTGGATTAACCCTAGCTTTTTCTTTTATATATATACATATATATGAAAATACAAACACTGAAAAACAACTATAAGTGAAGCTCTACAGTATTTCACCTACGACTTTATCACATGGTCACATATGTTTGATAGTGTTTTAATTTTAATATTTTTTCTACAAATCATAATGATCTGAAGTTTTGTATGTATGTGCACCTTAGTGAGATGCACATGAATAAAATATAAAATAAATAATTTAAGTGATAAAAATTATGCAAAATACCCCTATAAAGTTTCAGAGGTAATTTCATTATTTTATTTTATGTCTATTATTTTTTAAATATTTTATTTTGGTGCAAATTGGTCAGAAGTACATACGTCCCAAATTTTAGATAAATGTGATTAGTACAATAATTATAAAAAATTCAAATACTATCGGAAAATTGTGACCATGTGATGAACTTTGGACGGTGATGAGGGGTAGGTGAAGTACGTACAACTTCACCTATAGGCGTTTTGTAGATGCTTTCATATATATATATATATATATATATATATATATATATATATATATATATATATATATATATATATATATATATATATATATATATATATATATATATATATATATATATATATATATATATGTGTGTGTGTGTGTGTGTGTGTGTGTGTGTATTATGGTACTTCCACTATGGAGAAATTTATCATTGTACTTAACAAAATTTGGACACTTATATACCATTTGTTTTGTACATGAATTTTTTTTTCTAATAAGGGTATTTTTTGTCATTTTTTATCATTAGGAGTGGTGTGACATCATCTACATGGTGTGTGACATCACTTACATGGATCACATCCCATGTGGATGAGTCACACCTTCCTAATCACCAAAAATACCCATATTAAAAAAATGTTTCATGTACAATACCAGTATTAGGTATTTCGCCAACCCTCGTCACCGTCCAAAGTTCATCGCAAGGTCATGATTGTCTGGTAGTGTTTCATTTTTCAGTTTTTTTTTTAGAAATCAGAATGTTCTAAAAGTTGGAGTGTGTGTACATCTTAGTGAGGCGCACCTAATAAAAATATGAAAACAATATTTTGCAAAATATAAATTGCTAAAATACTCCCATAATTTTACAAATTTTTTTTTATATTTTACAAATTTTTTTTTTTATATTTTTATTAGATTATCTTATTTTTGATGAACACACACTCCAAATTTCAAATCACTCCAGACAACTGTGATCATGCGATGAACTTTAGACGGTGAAGACCATATGCGAAATCATTGTTCATTTTCACCTATAGGTGTTGCATAGTATTTTCCATATATATGACTGAAAGATAAAAAGATTTTAAGTCTCAGAAATAGTGCATTTAACAACATATTATCTACACCGTCCATTTTCCAAATTTTCATATGTTTTTAGATCTACTTGATTTTAACCATTTTTTAAATTTAAAATTTTATAATAATTTTGTAATTAGATATAAAAATAGATTTTGAGATAATCCTAAAAACATTTTACATCAAAATTATATACCATGATAAAATTTGAAGGTGCATCTTACCTCTACACCTATGGATGCATCCGTATGCAAACTGCACCGTATTTATATGGGTGCGATTTGTATAGAGCCTAGGCTCTAAACAATCAAATTAGAGCCTACCTTCAAATCGCGTCAAAAAATGTTGTTTCAATATTGGAAATCTTTGTAATAACCTTAAAATATATTTCATATTTATTTCTAAAGTTTAAAGCTTCAAAAATAGTGTAGATCGACATATCTATGTAAACTTGAAAATCTTGAAAATTTACGGTAAAAAAATACATTACAAAATACACTATTTCCAAAACTTGTAATCCATTTTTTTCTTATGTCCATGCATCTTGATGTTGAGATGATCAATTTGAAGATATTTAGACATCAAAAC